>NC_079436.1:9010143-9165143 GCF_903798145.1 Danio aesculapii | reverse complement strand
GGATAAGAGTATAAAGTACGGACTGGTATTTTAATAGAATTTGATATTTTTTTTAAATGGAAAGAAACAACCCTCCACATTTCGTAATGTGTGTGTCTGTGGTCCTTAGCTGACTCGGTAGGTGCAGAGAATAGTGTCAAACAGCCGTGTGTATATGGAATATCCTGTTGCAAAACACAGCGAAAAAAGTCCTACAAGATGGTAATAGTTTAATTAAGTTGTTTACATGTCTGTACTCCACTTTAATAATGCGTTTAAAATACACATACTCCACGTATTTATTCCATTTCTGTTCAGTACAATTATGACTTTAGTCAGATTAAGGTCATCAAAAATCAATGTTTACATGGTAGACTCTTAATCAGAATACTGTCTTAATCGTACTACAATCAGATTATTGTTGTCCATGTAAACGTTCTCATTGTAAAATTATGAATTCTTTCCAAACAGAGTCATTTTGTGAAAATAGATTTATATCGCAATATACATAGCAAAAAAAACAAACATCGCAATGTCAGCCCCACCTCAACATATCTTCTGTTGTGTTTAATCAAAAAAAAAAAAAAAACAGTGGAACAAGTAAAGGGTGAGTAAATGATTGCAGATTTTTCATTTTTAGGTGAACTATCGTACTATCGTAAATGTGTAAACTGGACTGAATTTGCATGACAAACTGAATGTGTGAGTATGAACAGGTTTTTCAATAGCCCGTTTCCACTGAGTAGTACGCTTTTTTACCAGACCGTATCACTTTTTTGGCACCCTTTCGAAAGGGTACCAAACATGAGAATGTGTACTAAAAGGCGGAGCTAGACGTGCAGCTGAACGCTATTGTTTTACAGAGATAAGTCATTCGATCATGCAACAGGCCAGAATGAAAACAAAGGAACCGGCAGGTTTAAAATCCACACAGCCGAGAGATTACAGTGGAATTATATATACATATAATAACGAGCCGTGGTTGACCCGGGCTCAAACAAACCTTGTCAGCGTCTTGATGAACAGCCACAAAGCCAAGAAGAAGAGCAGATTTTACCCTGCAACCCGTAGTTTTTTACGAGCCAGTCTGAAGCACGAGCGGTTTTGTTTTCTTGCTTGCACTTGCAGCGCGTCTATATTTGAAATAACAAACTTCTTGAGCTGATGATAATAACGTGCGCTTGATTATTGACGTGCTTTTGAAACCCAATCCTGTCAGAAAACTGACAAACGCGAGAGTGATACTCGAAAAAAATAAAGGAGAAGCCGGAAAAAAAGGAACATTATTTTTTCGCCATGTTTAACTATTATCATCACCTTTCGGACTATTATGAACTCGGAATGATGGAACAAGAAGTTTCACATGCTGCTGAGGGACTAAATGTGTGTTGCGTGTAGTTTTTCTGTAATTGGTAACATATCGGAGACTGTCAGGGTCTGTATGTGTTCATATGTTGCATTTATTTATTTATTTTATATAATTACAGACGTTACAGTAGGCTATTTCGCACTGTCATTGATTTGCAGTTATAATCAACTCTATAATGTTCATAGAAAAGTTAGTAATAAACATTTATTACTAAAAACTTTATTAAGTATTTATGTGTATGAAGCATCCGTTTTGTGAGTAGTGCTTCTCATATGATATTTGAACGACCCGTACAGCTTTACTGTAGACATTTTCTCAAGCGAAAATGACGTTGACTGAAACTTTCTGTTGTGCAACACGCCCACCAAAAGAGTACCATTGGTACCCTTTTAGCAGTGGAAACGCAAGCCTGATAAAGGTGACCCGTACCGTACCAGTCAATGGCAAAGAGCCTCAATTGTTTTCTTACCAGGACCCAGAAACTGGCAGCCTCTGGCTCTCACAGCTGCCCACAGGTTGGATGAGAGCTGCTGGGGGTTTTGGTGCTGCAGAATGAGCTCTGTAACAGTTCTTTCACCCAGAGATCGAGCTGCCCGCATGGCCCTGACCCGTCCTTCCTCCTCCACCAGCTGACAGTGCACCAGAGTCACCAGCTTCCTCTGCATGGGCCGGCTTAGCATGCTCTGAGCAGCATTACTCAACCCCACTCCTGGATACACCAAAAAAAAAACAGAGCAATCATTTCCCATGCCCATCACACAGATTTAAAGTTGGCAGGAAATTAAAACTCTAACTATATGCTTTCTAAATTAATTGTACAGTGAATGTTCAATCCAGGAATTAAAAGAACACTTGAGTGAAATACACCAGTTTTAAAAGGTCATTTTGCAAACTTTGACTACATATATCTTTCAATAGCAGGGTATTTACAGAACTTCTTAAGTTAAATTTAATACCTTTTACTACCTTTAAGACCTTAAAAAAATGTAATGCCAGCACGACTACCAGCTGCAACTGTAGTGGCGTAAATGAAATATCTTTCCAAATGGAATAACATATTGCAGATAACATATACTTTTAAGTAAAGCAGAGGTATTAATCAAGATGTCACAATGGGCCTTTGTCCAAATTCATCAGTAACCTTGGTCAAGTGCTTCCGGCGAACTGTATGCAGTTACCAAATCGACACGTTTAAAGTCCGTTTTCTTGAAAAATCAGCGATCTCCACTGGCTGAGTGATGTTCAATATAAAGTGGGTCTCAGAATGTACAAAAAGCACTGCATTAAATCACATATTTTCCCACCATGTCTTTAAAACATGAACATTTCTTTTACCCCAGTATATTCAATGGCGCTTCTGTGCTAGCCTGCTAATTCTGACAGGCACGTGTCAGAAAATGGCTTTTCATCTTGTTTTACGCTTGAGCAACTAAATGAATGCCAAAGTCTATTTAGCTGATTGTATTTTAATAACATTACAACATTGATGCTGTAAAAAGAATCGTATAAAATGGAAAAAAAGTCACATTAACCGTTCACCGGAAGCTTATCAGCATGGGAAGAAGCACTAGCTGTACCTATACCCTATTGCATAACAATAGCCGCTCTTCTAAGAACAGTTCGGTGTGGTTACGGTTGTTTCTCCACTGAGCCTAGAACTGCGCAGCACGATTACAAACCATTCTCGGCCCGATTTCGCAGCACGGTAAAGAAAACCGTGTTGAACTGTGCTAATAGATTCTGTGTGTCAGGGCTTGAAATTAACTTTTTTACCTGGTAAAAAAAAAAAAATTGGGCTCGAAAGTGTAATACCTCGTCAGAGGACGTTTATTACTTCTTAATGCCCTTAATTTTGGCTAATTTCATTTACCACCTTTTACAACCCCCAAAGACACCCTGAATAGAGAAGAAAGATGCTTTACAACCAGATATTAAAGAATGATTTAACTGAAACTGTTTTGTTATTTAATAGAAAGTTGCTTTAAAAGAATGAATGGCATGAAGTGGTATATAAATAAATTTGACCTCACGTGACTGGAATGCTGAATCACAGAACCATTACAGAAGTTTTTTAAACAGTTATTTCCCTTCTGTCGTCTCTAATTTTTGTATTGCCACTGAGAGGAAAATATCTTAATGCCACCCTCAGCAACAGCAAATAAAGTTATTTAATTTTCATTACATTATATAGAGCCAGATCACAAGTGAAATTATTTAAAATTCCTTTCAACAGAACAGGGGTATACTTTGTTCTTTTATTAATCAAACAAAAGATATATATATATATATATATATATATATATATATATATATATATATATATATATATATATATATATATAATATATATAATATAATATATATAATATATATATATATATATATATATATATATATATATATATATATATATATATATATATATATATATATATATATATAATATATCTTATTTACATGACTGCATGTCATTTCTCTCTGCTTGCTGTTTATCGTGTGAAGTTAAATTCTGCAGCAGAGAGAGAGAGACAGAGAGAGAGAGAGCATGCATCATAAAATATGTTGGGTCTAATCAGGCAAAAATATGAGCCAGGTTGAAAGTAAATAAATCCTGTTTTTATGTTGGGTTCACACCAAATGTGGAATTTAGGCCCAATCCCAATTCTACCCCTTAGCCTTTCCCCTTAGCCCCACCCCTCGTTTTGCGCGTCCACGTGAAGGGGTAGGGGTGTCCCAATTTTTTCGAAGGCGAAGGGCTAGATACCCATCAAAACTAAGATTTTTCAGGACCACACTCGAAACCATGGGGTAAGAAAATTTCCCGGGATACACCATCTACAACGGTAGCATATATATATATATTTGGAGGTCCAAAGTGAACCTCCGCAAACACAGCGATGATGTCACATTCGCTGTGCGCACCGAGTTCAATAACAGAAAGCTGATTGGCTATTGCATGTTGGTCTCATTTGTAGTTGTAATACGGCAAATTACATTAGGACTAGTGAAATAAAGAACAACAACACTACGAAAACCAAAGCAGCAACAACAACAAAAAATTATTTAAATGAGCATTCGCTGTAGCTTAACATGGACATTGGAAAAACAAGACTTGTGCAAAAATAGTTAAGACCTAGAACAGCAATTTATAAGACCTAAAATTTCGATTTTTAAATGTTAGACTTTTTAAGACCCTGCGGAAACCCTGCTTGTGGAACAAAAGCACTTGGGTTGCAGCACTACTTGGTAAGAGCTTTCTTAGCATGGCAGTTACCTCGTGCACTGCTGAGGGGTTTGAGGTAGAGGGCCAGCTCCTCAACACACTGTCGTGCCTCATCATAATGCTTTGTGTCCTCTGGACACGTAATAAGCGCCACCGGTTGCTGTTTCGGAACCTGATAGAAATTGACAAATAAAACGGAAGTACAGAGTGAGTGGTGTGAACCAAAAAAAGCGGCCACAATGCTCAGTCAGCATGGTCAAAATGCCTCACCTGACCCCCGACCAGCTGTAGCAGGGCTGAGTTGACGGGCAGCTGTTCAATGTCAGTATTGATGGCCGTCTGGTCAAAGGGGCAGGCCTTGCGGTGCAGCTTGTTGAGGCACATCTTGCAAACGGTGTGGCCACAGCCCAGACTGATGGGCCGACGCACCGTCTCCTCGAACGTCTGGGTGCATATCGGACACAGCAAAAACTCTGTCCATTGTGGGGCTTGTACAGGCATGGTAGCAGGGTTGTTCTACATGTAAACGAGGGTGGGGGGGCTTCTTCTGGGTGCGTGTGTGACTGGGTGGTGTGTCATTTAACAAAAAAGGAAATAATAGATGGAGGGGGGAATGAAAGATTCCACTGGAATCAAAAAATCTTCTGAACACAGGAGTTCTTAAATAAGTTCACACGTCCCGGGTGATCATCACATGGTGTAATACCTGAAACCTGGAACAAAAGGAAGAATCAGTCAAACATGGAAATAAAACAATAATTATAAATGCACTGATATGGTGGACTCGCATGATGCACGTGATCAAGCAACACATTTAGAGCATAAAAACAGGAACTGACAGGCTAACTTTAGATGGACAGCATCAGACAGCTGTTGCTACACAAACAAACTAAAAATGTAAACAAAAGAATACAGTTTAAATATTTATTAACAAATCTTTAAATCCTCCTGAAGCAGAAACATTTCTTTATTTCAGAAAAGAATTGTGCCAAACAATATTACAACTGATGGCAATTAAAACACTGCTTTAGCACTGTGTGTGTGTATGTTTATTTGTGCACTGGTCAGTATTGGCCAGCTTTGCATCTAGACTTATGACAATCTCAGATTTTCATTTTAAGATTAATTACAATTTTAATGAATAAGGCTTTTATCATGATGTTATTATCATGATATTGACCAGAGCTACAGAAAAGGTTACTTTAACAGGCATAACAACCAAAAATACATGTAGTAGGCCAGATTCTGTAAATGTTTGAACAATTACAATAACTGATCAATCAAGTCTCGCTGTAATGAACACCTCAGTAAATACAACCTGATCATTCATTACTCTAAAAGTTCAAATAATAAATAATTCTTATTCACTGTATTTGGAAGTGCCCAAGGTTTCATTACTGTTCATGCTCATAATCATAATTTACAGAGTTATTAAATATCGCCATATCTATTTGCATCTTTCACTAGTATTAAATAACACATCTAAAACAGATATGCAAGTGTTTACTACATTTAGTCCCTGGTTTCAAGTCTAAACAGTTTCAACTATATATATATATATATATATATATATATATAGTGTGACACATGCAGCATTATGGATTTCCAAATTGGTAAAAAAAACAAAACAAAAAAAGGCAAAAGCATGCTTTAAAACAAATAAACAAACAATTCACTACAGTAATATACTGTTTTGCTGAATATGGCCACTATCCATATTTTTATGAGTTTTTATTTAAGTGTCATAAAAAGGTTTTGTAAAGTTTTTATTTATAATCTATCTTATTTCCATAACTTTTTTCTGTCATTGCTGAACTGCATCTTCTGAAGTATGGAGTGATAAAATGAAGGCACCTCTGTAAAAACATAAAAATTTTAACCATGAATGGAAAAAATTGTCATCATTTCCTCAAATTCCACTTGTTCAAATCTTAAAAAATATTGATATTAAGATTTATATATAAAAATTGTGAATAGATGATTGGTAGCCTTTGACACTAATGCTGGGCAAAAATTAATCGCAATTAATCATCCAAAATAAAAGTTTGTTTTGATGTGTGTGTATTTTGTGTATGTAATACACACACAAAGATATATAAGATATATAATAATATATATATATATATATATATATATATATAATTTGTATTAGCAATGCACAATATTGGGAAAATCTGATATTGCGATATTTTATTTTTCTGCAATAAAAATTGCAATATGAATACAGTTTCATAAGATGGTTAGAATAGCACGATTTGAAGGTTTTCTGGGGAGCCTAACAGTATTCAGTTACAGAAATTAAATAATCACAACGCAAAAAAATGCTTTTCTTATGTTGCTTTGTTTCGTTTCTAGTCCAAATATCTAAAAATTCTTAGATCAAAAAAAATTTTGTTTTGTTTTCAACTTGAGAAGAAATAAAAATAATAAAATAAAGACTTTTTTTCCTGAAAACAAGCTAAAATATCCGCCAGTGTGTTAAGTAAAATAATCTTGTTTTCGCTTTAGATATTTGGACTAAAAACAAGACAGAAATTTTAAAACTTTTGCATAAAATCTTATATATTCTGTATAAATACAGTAATTAAATACAATTGTGTATAATTTAGACTCAGCACTGCATATCCTGTGATGACTATTGCGTGTACACACTATGGGATATAGTTGCTCAAACTATATATTGTACAGCACTAATTTGTATCATATATATATATATATATATATATATATATATATATATATATATATATATATATATATATATATACACACATACAGTTAAAGTTAGAATTATTAGCCCCCCTTTAAATGTCACTTTAAGCTGTCTAGAAGTGTCTTGAAAAATATCTAGTCAAATATTATTTGCTGACATCATGGCAAAGATAAAATAAATCAGTTATTAGAAATGAGTTATTTAAACAATTATGTTTAGAAATGTGTTAAAAAAATCTCTCCGTTAACAGAAATTGTATGTGTATACACACACACACACACAGACACGCACACACACACACACACACACACACACACACATATATATATATATATATATATATATATATATATATATTTATTTATTTATTTATACATAATATACACAGTACACACACTTAAATTATGTCAAAACAAACTTTAATTTTGCATGCGATTCATTTTTGCCCAGCACTAGAAAGAATATGAACATGAATGGTTACCAGTTTCCAACATTCTTATAATATCTTCTTTTTTGTTGTTTGAAACCACTTGAGGCTTCAATAAGTAAACTGAAACGTTTGGATGAACTAATTATGATGAATAAACAAATACATAACTTAAACTTGTTACAGGATGTATACTGCTGCTTTCTAATAATCTGAAGGGCTTCTTTCATCCTCACTTTAAGTCGTTTTGGATAAATGACAAATAAATAAAATGTCAAATGAGCAAGTGTAAACTATACTATTGACTCCAATTAGAGCCCAAATGATTAAACCTGCCTTCACACTGGGTGTAGATTTTTGTTCTAATAAAGTTATGGAAATGTGTGAACATTATATTGAATGACTGATTTTTATGTTTAAACTGAAATGTGTTATACAAAACAGCTGTTTTAACTTCCAGTGATTAATCTGACGGATAAAGTTATGTTTAATTAATTATTACATTAGCATCCTTTAAGTGTTAAGGTTTCCCACAGCAAACTGGTTTGTAATTCAACTTAACTTTATACATTTTAAGCACTGCATAAACGTCTACACACAAGTCTGATAGCCACGTGATAATATCAGCCCAATTTACAAGCCACAAAAGAAAAGGATACAAGTTAACTTCGAATATTTCGTTTCTCTCCATTAGCTGCCAAGCTAACAACGTTCACTGGATCCAGTGTCTCAATACGCTAGTTGGTAATTTGTTAGTTTATTTCTTTTCACAGACAGTTAGCAAGATAAGAACGTGTACTCCAGGATGTGATTGTTGCAAACTTCCTTAGGTGAGGTGAAAAAAACGTGAATCAAACGATCGTGCGAGATATGTTTGAGCTAAACCTCAAGAGATCCCGCGATTATGTAACATAGCAACCGCTGAACCTGACCAAAACACTCGATTATTGTTCACTCCGTCGACACACTGTGGCGGAAACATGACATGTGATAAGAATAGATGCAAATACGCGGTCACGTGAATTACTGTAAATAGCTATTTTTGTAAACGGAGGCCCGTGTAAACACAGCGTTCAGTTCGGCTATTGCCGAAGCTAATAGGGTACATTGGCTAACGAGATAGCCATTTCAGTCGAATATATAGCCGGAATCCTTTTTGCTGACAAAGACAGCACCTAAGACTTCACGTCTCACCAATTAACTATCCGATATGTCTCAGAGCTGACTGAAAATACCAAAAGATAGCTGAAGGCAAATGCTAGCCGGGCGGCTAAATGCTGCAAACGTGCTATCAGATTAGCCGTTAGCCAACAGTGTGCGGTCCACACCCAGAAGCCAACACATAATGCAATGAAAATGCGCTATTCTGCAAGCCACAGACCACGAGACAACAAATGCACACTCACCCGTTCATACTCACTGAGTATCGACTATCTTCGTCTTTCCTTAAGAAAACGGTTGATAATTTCCTCGGTCGCCATGTCGACCGTTATAACGGGTTGCCGAAGTAGTTCGGGAGTTCCTCGCGTAAAACTGCCAGCAAACGGCAGCGCTCGAGTTAACCGAGGGAGAGAAGAATCGAGATAGCAGCGGTGCCCCCTGTGGAAGAGTAGCGCGCTGCACCCGGGCTCAACCTGAAAACACCAAAGATCCATAAGCATGGGAGACAACATGAACTCAGTGTACGTTTAGTTATTTTAGTGCTGGGCAAAAATGTATCACAATTAATTGCATACAGTGTTATGTACAGTTAAAATGAGATTTATTAGCCCTCCAGAATTATTAGCCCCCCTGTATCACATTTATAAACAACATAGTATTAATAACTCATTTCTGATAACTGATTTCTTTCACATTTTCCTCGATGACAGTACATAATATTCATTCATTCATTTTCCTTCGGCTTAGTCCCTTTATTAATCTGGGGTCGCCACAGCAGAATGAACCACCAACTTATCCAGCATATGTTTTAGGCAGCGGATGCCTTTCCAGCTGCAACCCAGTACCTGAAAAGATCCATACACACTCATTTACACACACACACACACTATGTTTATTCAATTCAAAAAGTTTGGGGTCAGTACCATTTTTATGTGTTTTAAAATAAGCTTCTCCTGCTCTCCAATGCTGCATTTATTTAATCAAATATACAGTACAAATTGTAAAATTGTGAAATGTTATTGTGCTATAAAATAACTGTTCAAAAGTAGTTTACCATTTAATTGGATCATTTTCAAGAATTTCAAAGAATTTTAAAATGATTATTATTATGCTGATTATTATTATTAATATTATTATTGTTGATGATAGTAATAAAAGCAATAATGACTGGAGTAATAATTTCATTTGAAATTACATACAATAAGAAAGCAGTTATTAAAAATTGTAATAAATATTTAACAGTTTAACTTTTTTTACATTTAATAAATGCTGCCTTCATGAACACAATAATTTCCTTAAAAAAAAAACTGACCCCAAACTTTTTGACCGGTAGTGTATACCACGTCTTTGGAGGAAACCGGAGCACACGGAGGAACCCCACACGAACAAGGGGAGAACATGCAAACTCCACACAGAAATGCCACCTTCTTGCTGTGAGGTGACAGTGCTAACCACTGAGCCATTGTACCGTCTTAATGCTAATTTATGAATGTTTATTTTTTATTGTTTTTTATTTCATTATAGCTCTTGCCTGTATTGGCTGTCACAGAAAGAGAGAGATTGTAAGAATCTGTAAAAGATACAAATAAAAACAAACAACAACAATAATAAAACATTTCTAAAACCAGTGGTGTAAAGTAACAAATTACAAATACTCTAATTACAGTAATTGAGTAGTTTTTCTCAGGAATTGTAATTTACTAAGTAGTTTTAAAAATGTGTATTTACATTCCCTTGAGTACATTTGTAGTGCAGTATCGGTACTTTTACTTCACTACTTTCCTTCAAACTGCAGTCACTACTTTATTATTTCTTGTCTATGGGGATTGGCTAAAGTAGAAAAATCAGTCCTGCGATTCCTGTCCAATCAAATCGCACATAGAAAGTAAATCGCATCATACTGAACAACCTCAACCTGTTTATAGACTGGATGTCACTGATAAGAAAATGAAGGATGTCGACTGTATGATGACTGAAATCATCAAACTGCCTTAAACAATAACTAAATGGAACGAATGAAGAATGGAAGGAATGGGCGCAATGAAGAAAGGGCCGAACAAGGAATGGAAGGAAAGACCGAACTAATGAAGGAAGGACGAAATGAATGGAGGAAGGATTCAAGGAAAGAACAAGGTAAGAACGAATGAAGGAACAAACGGAAGAATGAAGTAAGGAAAGTAAGAACAAATGAAGAAACAAACAGAAGAACAAAGGAAGGGAAGGAATGGAAGTAAGTAAGTATGGAAGGAAGGAAGGGAAGAACGAAGGAAGGTACAAACGGAAGAACTAATGAAGGAACAAACGGAAAAGAAGGAAGGAATGAACAAATGGAAGAATGAAGGAACAAACAAACTAATAAAGGAAGGAACAACTGGAAGAACGAAGGAACGAACAAACTAATATACTAAACTAATAAACTAAATTGGCCATAGTGTATGTGTGTGAATGCAAGAGTGGATCAGTGTTTCCCAATGCTGGGTTGAAGCTGGAAGGGCATCCGCTGTGTATAACATGTGCTGGATAAGTTGGCGGTTCATTCAGCTGTGGCAACCCCTGATTAATAAAGGGATTAAGCTGAAAAGAAAATTAATGAATAATTGTAAAATATTATATTTATGAAATGTACATTTAATTAAAATCTAGGCTTATGTCAACCAACCTTTTAATTACCCTTTCTGGTCCTCAAAAGGTGTACAAACACTTGGTGATATGTTCAATAGCAGTGGACTGCGCACTTTTCAGCATGCCCAGACAGATTATTCCTTGCCAGGTACCTCCTTTTTATGTATTTAAAATTAAGGTCAGCAAACAAAAAGCATACAGAGTGCCATGGGACTCATGCTTAGATGATCACACATTGTTAAAGTAGATTAAATATACTGGGAGTCTTCAGGGTACAATCTCCTTGATATATAAGCAGCTACTTGAATGTTCATACAAACCCCTGAAGATACAGAATTAGCTGTGTGGAACAGAGAACTCTCCTGGCTGTCTTACAGTCCTGATTGCGACACAATTTGGTCAAATATCTGCCTTAACTCCAAAAACCTCTCACACTTTTTTTTTCATTTTAAAACTGCACACGAAATCTATTGTACCCCATACAAACAATATATTATGAAACTTTTACCAAATCTTAACTGCAGTCTGTGTAACAATAACTCTAAAAGTACGTTTTTGCATTTGTTTTGGGACTGTTTGGTCATACAGTGCATCCGGAAAGTATTCATAGCGCTTCACTTTTTCCACATTTTTTTTTTGTTACAGCCTTATACCAAAATGGATTAAATTCATTCATTTCCCCAAAATTCTACACACATTAGCCCATAATGACAATGTGAGTTTTTTCTTTTTAATTGTTGCAAATTTATTAAACAGAAAAAAAAGAGAAAAAATCACATGTACATTCACAGCCTTTCCCGTGACGCTGTAAATTGAGCTCAGGTACATTCTTCCTGCGTCCTAATTCGCATGCTTATACTACACTCTAAAAGTATGTACTTTTTTGTGATGGAAAAGTACACACTTTTGAGTGTGTAACAGAAGAGTATGCAAGCTTTTGCGACACACTACTTCCTCGTTAACAGATCGTTGTGTTGCTTAGTTACGAGCCCTGTCAATCATCCACACATCATCCACATTTCTTTCATATTTAATTCCCTACCTTATTGGAGAAGCAGCAGCAGCAGGTTAATCTCCCATTCACGAGTTATTCATGCAGAGAAATCTCCTCAGGTGTTTGGGTAATTCTGCATTCAGACGTTAATGTCCAAACACATCTTTATATAAGTTCAGTATTGTTGTTGCAGATGAAATATAACACAGAAAACGCAATTAAAACATATTCCAGTGGGCTAGATATTAATTAACAGTGATATAAACATATTTATTGAAGCCTCTCTGTTTGACGATTGGTCTCGCGCATGTTTGTAGTTTGTTTACACTTTTCACCCGCGATTGTAGTTCTAAATCGAATTCACATCCTACGCGCAATGTATTGTGGGCAATATCAGCGGTTAGAGTATGGACACTTCTACACTTCGAGTCTTTACCGGAAATAATAAACCATACGGTAACTTTTGGCATTTTGACATACTAATTCTACTTTCAAATACTATTTAGGACAGATAGTACGCGAATTGGGACGCAGCATCTGTTTCCACTGATCATTCTTGAGATGTTTCAGCAGCTTAATTGGAGTTCACCTGTGGTAAATTCAGCTGATTGGACATGATTTGAAAAGGCATACACCTGTCTATAGACCATTTTGAGAGATGTAAACAAAAACAACGGTCCTAACGTATTTCCTGTTTTACATTTTTATTTCTATAGCTTCTGAGAATCCAAAAAGAGCCACATATTGATAAATAATGTTATGATAGCTGATTTAACATCAAGTTATGATTGAATTGCCGCTTGTTACAGTTATGAAATAGTTTAATAACATGCAGGAAATGTTCATTTGCCAATGAAAAGACCACATTGAAATGGTCTATATAAGGTCCCAGGGTTGACAGAGCATGTCAAAGCACAAACCAAGCATGAAGACAAAGGAATTGTCTGTAGACCATATGTCTTTAGTCTGTAAAGGCTGGGGAAGGTTACAGAAAAATTTCTGCTGCTCTAAAAGTTTCAATGAGTACAGTGGCCTCCATCATCCGTAAGTGGAAGATGTTTGGAACCACCAGGTCTCTTCCTAGAGCTGGCCGGCCATCTAAGCTGAGAGATCGGGGGAGAAGGGCCTTAGTCAGGGAGGTGATCAATAACCCGATGGTCACTCTGTCTGAGCACCAACGTTCTTCTGTGGAGAGAAGAGAAACTTACAGAAGGACAACCATCTGTGCAGCAATCCAATCAGGCCTGTATGGTAGAGTTGCCAGACGGAAGCCACTGCCCACCTGGAATTTGCCAGACATTTTCCTTGCAGACATCTGAAGGACTCTCAGACCATAAGAAACAAAATTCTCTGGTCTGATGAGACTAAAACGTAACTCTTTGGAGTGAATGCCAGCCGTTATGTTTGGAGAAAACCAGGCACTGCTCATCACCAGGCTAATACCATGCATGGTGGCAGCATCATGCTGTGGGGATGTTTTTCAGCAGCAGGAACTGGAAGGCTAGTCAGGATAGAGGGAAAGACGAATGCAGAGTACAGAGACATCCTGAATGAAAACTTGCTTCAGAGTGCTCTTGACTGGGGCGACGGTTCATCTTCCAGCAGGACAATAACCCAAAGCACACCACCAAAATATCAATGGAGTGGCTTCACAACAACTCTGTGAATGTCCTTGAGTGGCCCAGCCAGAGCCCAGACCTAAATCCTATTGAACATCTCTGGAGAGATCTGAAAATGGCTGTACACCTTTGCTTCCCATTCAACCTGATAGAGCTTGAGAGGTACTGCAAAGAGGAATGGGCAAACATTCCCAAAGACAGGTGTGCCAAGCTTGTGGCATCATATTCAAAAAGACTTAAGGCTGTAATTGCTGCCAAAGGTGCATCAACAAAGTATTGAGCAAAGGCAGTGAATACTTATGTACATGTGATTTTTCAGGTTTTTATTTTTTAATAAATTTGCAACAATTTCGCAAAATCTTTCTTCACATTGTCATTATGGGGTATTGTGTGTAGAATTCTGTGAAAATAAATAAATTTAATCCATTTTGGAATAAGGCTGAAACATAAAAAATGTGGAAAAAGAATACTTAAGAGGTTAAGAGGGGAGCATTGGTGTGTCTGTGTTTAAAAAAATAGATTCTCATTAATATTTTGATTATAAAGCAGTCATCTAGTATAGTATTTTTGTTTTGGTATTAGCCAACACTAGGAATTTTTTCTCTCTCACAAGATAATCTTTTTGTCCAGCTGCAATCAGGGGCATCTCTCTAAACACTTCTATCACACGTGACCTTTACATACCGCCTGCACTTTGTGAATGCCGCTTCTGTGAATTGTACCATCTTATGCAATGAAATGCTGCGGTTGACATCAGAGGAATTAGAGTACGCATTTATTTTCCATTTTTGCCTAATCCGTCTGATTTCTGCGGGGATTAACAGACCAATCATGAATATTGAGCGAGCGCTCATAGGTTAGAGATGGAATCCAGCAGCAGCGGATGTGCACTGATAGGTGCTGCTGACGGCTGAAAGAAGAGGGGCATCATGGGAGACGATTCTCATTTCAACGGCTAACACTGATTTTGGTTTTGGCCATTCAAGAATTACTGGGCAAGAAGAGGAAAGAATGATTTTGTGAATGTGATTTATTTAACTGAACCTGTGAACTGTAACAGACTCAAATGGACAGTAAGTGAAAGGATTAAGGTAAGATGTTATACAATGTATTATATTATATAATGTCATTTAATAATGTAGCACAGTTTGTATAACGAGAAATAATCAATATTTCATAAATGTTTTTTTTTTTTACTATATTTTAATAAATAGCCCTGACACAATTTACTTACAAATACAGTGCTCAGCATATGAGTATACCCCTCACAAATCTATCTTTTAAATTAATACTTTAATAAGAAGCTATACAATATTATATTTGTGCATATGCATTAAATTTGTCAGTGCTGAAGCCAAATCTGGAGCTTATCTAACAAAATAACTTACAATAACGGTCTAAAAACTAGTACAGCAAAATGTATATGTTATAGAAAAATATTAAATACAAATTTATAAAAAAGGAAGATTAAAAAATTTAAACATTTAGTTGAAATTTTGTAGGTTGTAATTGTTTTTGCAATATTTTGCTTCAATTTAATTGTATTATCTTTCTATTTCTAAATATGTTTGGTGACTAAAATGTTATTTTAATAAATATATCTGTTTAATAAATCTGTTTTGTTTAAATGCACCAAAATACATTGCTTATATTCACAGAGAAATGAATAAAAATATTCATTTTCAAAATGGGGTGTACTCAATTATGCTGAGCTCTGTATATGCAGACATCAACACCCTTAAAAATAAAGGTTACTTCTTTATAGTAATGCCATAAGGAAACAATTTTTTAGTTCCATAAAGAGGCTCTTAGTAAACAGGCATTTAAAGAATCACTTGGTTTTTAGTGTGAAGAACACTGTGAAAATCTAAAATACCTTTTGTCCACTATAAAGAAGAGTTTTTGGATTTGAAAATTTCATGAAACTTATCATAAAGAATCTTTATTTTCAACTGTTTATATGCTGTTCATATGGTAAATTTACACCAGTCGACCCCATATTGTACTGATATGTACATGTTACGTCCTAATATGCAATGGTGTAAAGTAACAAATTACAAATACTCAAACTACTGTAATTGAGTAGTTTTTATCAGAAATTGTAATTTAGTTTTAAAAATGTGTACTTTTAATTTCCCTTGAGCACATTTTAGTGCTGTATCAGTACATTTACTCCACTACTTTCCTTTAAACTGCAGTCACTGCTTTATTTTTTCTTGTCTATGGGGATTTGAAAAACCAGTCCTGCAATTCCTGTCCAATCAAATCGTACATAGAAGGTAAATCGCCTCATTACGAACAACCTCAAGACATGGGCGATTAATAATTGCAGCAAACTGTTTGGAAGCATTAAAAGTGTCTAAGAAGATGTCCAAAATCTCACACATTGACCCAGAGACTGTTTAGATGAGAAGATGACTGATGTTTACTGTATGGTGAACGAAATGGCATTAAATGGCCAACAGGTATAAGACGTCATCATGATGTCAGCTTGACAATGTACCCCAACATTGTGGGGACATTGCATTTTGCTTGGAAATGAAATTGACGTCAGAACCCAACGTCAGGTCAACGTCAATGTCCAACGTCCAATTTAAAATCAACCCCTAATGATGTTACAACTTGACGTTGTGTGGATGTTCCCACTATGACGTCTATCAGACGTTGGATTTTGGTTGCCATACCTGATAAATAAATGTCAGTATTTGATGTCAAAATGAGGTTGGTTTAAGATTATAAACCAATATCCAAAAAAAAAAAGAAAATATCAGTGTCATTTGACGTTGCTATTGGACATCAAAATAACGTTGTCCTTAGCCGCTGGCTAGACATTGAATTTCACCTGACATCACGACCTAAATCTAACCTAATATTATATTATGTCTTATGACGTTGTGTGCCTGCTGGGCAATAACTAAATGCACTACAGAATGTTACGTTTACACACATCCACATATTACATGTGAATGCATCAGCTTTTTACAGCGTAATACTCACTACTCACTACTCTTACTTTTAAAAGGTCTACTTTTTACTCATACTTTGAGTAATATTTACTCTACTTGCACTATATTTTTAGGCAAGCAATGGTACTTTTACTTAAGTATGATTTTTCAGTATTCTTTCCACCACTTCTTATATGTACATTTAAAAGGGAAATATTTACAATTTAGGTATTATAACTTTTGAACTTCAGTAGACCACCCTAATGACTGCATGTCTTGTATCTTTTCCTGAAATTATAACAATTTTTTTGCACAAAAACAAACTACATGTGTCTATATGAAGAGTTATATGCAAAAACCTCTAAAAGCTTTTTGAAAGTTCCTTCAAAAATTAACATTTTTATCAGACTCCTGTGTGTAAGTTCAGTAATTTCAAGTTTATGGCAAAGAATACAATCTTTTAAAGATCTTTAAAATGAAACTCAACATTATCATATGAGTCTGAGAAATTTCCGATGGAAATTTCGGTCACACTTAATTTTGATGATCCGTTTGTTGAATTTAAGTTACATTGCATCTACATGCCAACTAATTCTCAATAGATTATAAGTAGACTGTAAGGTTAGGGTTAGGGTTAGTGTAAGTTGACATGTACTTGCAAAGTTTCTTATAGTCAGTTAAATGTCTGTTGAAGGAGCAGTATCAACAGATATTAAGCAGACAGTCTACAAATACTCAAATGGACCATCAAAATAAAGTGTTACCATATATTTACTCTAAATCCATTTTCATGTTCTGTCATCTTCAAGGTAAAGTTATAGATTTATAAGCTCATATTCATTCTATGTTGTGTGACACATTTAATCTAATCTGCAAAAGCTTTTAAGGCATAGTTCACCCCAAAATTAAAAATTGACTCATTATTTACTCACCTTTGTGTGGTTTCAAACCTTTATGAGTTTATTTTTGAACACAAAATAGGATATTTTGAAGAAAGCTGAAACCCTGTAACCATTAACATCCACAGTAGAAGAAATAAATTCTATGGAGATCAGTGGTTACAAGTTTCAAGCTTTCTTTAAAATATCTCACTATGTATTTATCAGAAGAAAGAAAGCAACATAGGCTCATTCTGAAAACATTATATATATATATATATTATTATTATATAGTATACATACATTACAGCCTATATACATTTCTGGAGATTGCGAGTTATGTAGCCAGAAGTTCGTATGGCTGCATTTCGTCTTTAAAACGAACGCTATTGGGCAGTATGAGGACGTTCCTTTTCGTGCTAGCAGCTGACTGCTTACTTATGTATGGACAACTTTCCCGCTTACCAGTTTGCTGAGTGGCTTGGCGGATTTTTTGGAGGACGTGAGACACAGAGAGGAGTTGATGATGTGATGATCGGTGGTTTGAGTCTGGTGAAGAACAATTACAGAAAGCAGTTAAGACAAAAACAAAAGCCAAAAAATAAAATAAACAAGTAAATAACAGGGTGAGAATGTGGTAAAATCTGAAAACGCGGTAAAAATCAGGGGGCTTTTCTTTTTCTGGATTGCTTTTCAAAACACAGTCGGTTGGGTTTAGAGAAGTGGGTGGGTGGGTCAATCGGTGCTTTTGAAAACACTATTGGTTGGGTGGGGGGATCGGTCAGTTGGTCAGTCAGTCAGTCGACAGTGTCCTCAGGTGTATTTATGCGAGAACAGCAGGCGGGAATGCCACTCGTGAGAGAAATTTGAGATCTGAAAAAGAGTACACAGCGACCTCTGGTGGATTCGTGAAAACAAAAACTGCAAAAAAAGTACCTCCTGGGACGTATTTGGCGCTCTCCAGAAATGTATATAGGGCTATGTTTTCAGAATGAGCCTGGGTTGAAAGAAAGTCAAACAGGCTAGAAACAAGTAAAGGGTGAGTAAACGATGACAGAGTTTTCAGTTTTGGGTTAACTAACCCTGTAATCTGTACCTGGTTTTAAATTTTTGCTTCTTTTGTTTTTCAAGTGACCTTTGTTGCAAAATGGAGGAGGAAACAAAAGATGTCTCTGGGACAGAACCACCGAGGAGTAAGCAAGATGCTGAGCTACCAAGTGACCATCAGAATGATCTGTTGTCATCCAAAGAATGTTCCCCCACCCGATCCTCTACCTCCAGTTCAGCCGTTTCAGCCCTGCAATCAAAAGTCAAAGCAGTGTCACAGAGAAAGTTAAAGGGGGCAGAAAGGGACGATCTATTATGTGAGGATTCTGTAGAAGTGACAGTGAAGAAAACCCAAAACTATGAAGCGCTGTCGTCTTGCCAAAAAGAATGCACTTACAAGTCAATAAGTGGGGATGAAGAAGTGGCGGATCTCAACACTCGGATACAAGGAGAGAAGGATTCTTGCAGTAAAAGTGGTGTAGAAAGCCCATCTCATGGTGCTCCAGAAATGCATCGTGGGCTTTGTGAAGGATCTAGCCTGGAGAACATTGCAGTGGGCGGTGTCGGTGAACCTCAAGGGAACATTACATCAAAATCAACAACATCTTCTCCCAGGCACTGGGCTCCTCCTAAGGGATTTTGGCGAGTTGCACGACCAGAGACGTTATTTCTTAATTCAGAGAGTTCTTCCATGTTACCAGCTCCAAAAGATGTCCCACACACAATTGAAGAGAGTCCCAAACGGAAGCCAAAACTAAAGACTGTGGGTGCAGTGGTTCATAAGGAGCTGCAAAGGTCTGATAGCCTGGAAAGTGCTTTTCATAGGTCTCTCCAGAAAGAGTTGGGAACAGCAGATCCTGTTAGTGGGTTGTGGAAGGCAGACAGCTGGGAGACTGTATGCTCTAGAGGAGGAACTTTGGGTTCTGCAGAGAAAGCAGAGATAAACAAGTCATACCTGAACCAATACCAAGTCGAAGCCATTGAGTTCACAACTTCGATGCGTCCAGAAGGACAATATCAACCACCAAAGGAGCCGCAAAGAGGTAAGGCTTTTGCAGATGTGATAGTACATGTTGCAACATAGGCTTATTCTGAAAACGTAGCCCTATATACATTTCTGGAGATTGCAAATTATGTAGCCAGAAGTACGTATGGGTGTATTTCGTTTTTAAAACGAACGCTACGGGGCGGCATGACGCCGTTCCCTTTTGCGCTAGCAGCTGCCCGTTTACCTCAGTATGGACGGCTTTCCTGCTGTTACCAATTTGTCCAGTAGCCCCCCATGAACGTTGGTGGATTTGAGATGCAGAAAAGAGTTGACTATGATGACGGGGTTTGGTGAAGAACCGTTCCAGAAAGAGGTCGGTCAGTCAGTCAATTATTCAGTCAGTCGATAATATTCTCTGGTGTATTCACGTGAGAACAGCAGGCATGAATTGCACTCACAAGAGAAATTTGAGATCTCAAAAAGTATACACAGCAGCCTCTGGGGGATTCGCAAAAACAAAAACTGTAAAAAACGTAGCTCCTGGGATGTATTTGGCGCTCTCCAGAAATGTTTATAGAAGTACGTTTTCAGAATGAGCCTGGGTTGACATTTTGTTATCATTTAGCCATATATTTTCTATTTTTTTATCCACTTTCTTGTGTGGAATACAAAAAAGGTTATTCTGAAAGATGTCAATGAAATTAAAAGTGAATGTGGTCCAATATTATTTGGATGACACAGCCTGACCTCAGAAGGAAACCTAAGTATTTTACGTTTTGACAATATGTGCATGACAATTGCAGCTTTGCTCAATTGCTTTTGTAATTTCAAGTTAGGTTAATCACTTAGCTCCACGCCTCATACTTCTTGGAAAACATTGTGCAATTCTGAGTGTGCTCTACACAGGTGAGTGTAGACCTGTTACACTTTCTTCTCTCTGTATGCTCAGAGAAAAAAAAATCTTGAATTTTTATATACTTCTGCTGTCTGATGATTTAAATTGCTAGTTTTATCCACAATTGTAGATCACTTTGGATAACAGCATCTGTCAAATGACTAAGGCCCAATCCCAATTCTACCCCTTAGCTCTTCCCCTTAGTCCTACCCACTTTGCGCATTCCTGTGAAGGAGTAGGGGTGCCCCAATTCTCTGTAGCTTAAAGGTGTAGGGCTAAGAGGAATGGAGATTTTTCAGGACCACACTCGAAAACAAGGGGTAAGAAAATTTCCCAGAATACACCTGCTACAACGGCTGCAGCTGTACCCGGAAGTAAGGAGATCCACAAATTAGTATATTTTGTCATTATTACGAATTTTTACAACAAAAAAAGTTTTAATATATTTATAACCGCGTTCGTGTTTTACCGTTATACTTTAAAAAATAAATAAATGCTAAAAAGCTAGAATAAAAACCGCTAAATTTCGCTATCTATAATCCATAATAATAACTCTTGTATAGACTTTCGAATACCCTGTCAGAAAAGTCTAGTGGCTGGGAATGAGCTTTTTACAGTGTCTGCTATAATGTTAATGTTGTTTTTGTGTGTTTACATATAAATATGGCCACTGTGTAAATGCACAGTACGGTTACGATTTTATTGCCACATTAGATCGTTATGATAACATAATATCATTGCCTTCAGTGATTTCCTAAAGATAAATACGAAAAAATAACGCAACTGGAATCCAGCAGTCGCGATCGTCCGATCTCATATAAAGCATGAGATTGCGATTACATATGATGATGTGTGCAGGTGCTATAGTGCTGCCCCATTTCTTAGGGGTAAATTTTGAAGCCCTTCCCCTTCACACTCGAATGTAAGGGCCAAGGGAAAGGGGTAGGGGTACAAAAATAGAATTGGGATTGGGCCTAAATGTAAATGTCTTCTGCATACTATAATTTGGTTTCTGTTAATTGCCTTGTACGGTTTGTGGTGTGTTTATGGTTTAACCAGCATTAGTTAACCATGGGTCACCAAGCCGAAACTCACAGCGGGGAGGTTAGTATGATCTCTCAGAACAGATGTGCCTGCCTGTCATCGTAATTACAGATGTGGGGGGAAGGGTTTGGGAGAGAGTGGAGCAGGGCAGATAATAGTGTTTTAATACCGTTCGACGTAGGGATACGCTGAAATCTGCCAGCTTGGTTTGAGTGTTGTGTAACAGCAAGCTGAGCTCTTCTGGCTGGGAAGACTACAGGATAATGGTTCAGTGGGTTTGTTGTTATCATACTTACATTGATAGGGAGGAATGGTGACAGTAGTTTGGTCTTAACAAGTATGTCTTTATTTCTTATGCTTGCAGCTTGAAAACAAATTGAAAACATGTGCAAGCTGGGTTTTTGAAACCTATGTGTTTTTCATGTGTGTTTTTAATCCATTTTAGATTTACCTCCCTACTGGGACTCAGCAATCATCGCAAAGGAGCCTGTGTTTAACTACAGGTAAAATACATAGTTTTAATCAAACTCATCCTTGTTCATTTTCACATAGCTATGGTAGACCTCTGCCAGAACACAAATCCATGTGAAAAACAAGCATCTCGTCAGTTTAAGATTAAAGCATGCGCACGATAAAGATTACATAAGACAGATTTACGCCACTGACATTCTGTATGTTTCTTTCTGATTTGTGGGAAGTGCAAGATTCAGGATCATAATGCTATTGTTAAATATTATATATAAAAACGGAAATTGCTACTGCTGTTTCTAAACTTTTTGTACGTTTGGATGAAAATATATCAAAAATGTTTGACAAAACAATACATAACAGTACATAACATCAGTACACTCACTCAGGTGTGTGTCAAATTGCTTTTCTGTTTTTGGACAGACCTCTGATTTCCACCAATGATGTAACTCTTAGTCCACGTCATGAACAAGCAAAGCGTCTGCTAGAAAGAGCTCGATTCAAAGCTCGTTCCCAGAACTCTAAGAGTGAAAGTCCCAGCTGTCTTGGTCAGAGAGAAGGCCTGTAAGTCACCTCAGCACTTTTAATTACTTTCTTGCTGTATCACATTCTTTTTTTTACAGTTATCTAGAAGTATTCACTGAAATATTAATTAATTCAAAGTTGTTTTCATGTGTTATATAATCAAATGAATTGCATATATCAAATATTTGGCAAGGATTGTCTAATAATCAATACACAAAGACACACAAATATGATCAAAAGCATTAATGGATTTAACTTGAAATAAACAATGAAGGTTCAGGTTGGAATGATAATTATGCAACTTGCAGTGATGTAACAGATAATGAAATGAAACATTGATTGCAGATTTCTAGGGGTTCATTTAAAGGCTCTTGTATCTGCATTATAGGGAGCTCTTGCCAATCGCTGTGTCATCTACACTGCACAGTGCTGTTCTTGTCACAGCTCAAAATGAGCTGGCCTCACCTCTTCATTCACCAGACATCCGGGGAAGGAATCATGAACGTGGCGTGCGTTCACGTCGGCATGGTCAGTCGCCTACAAGAGTGCGTTTTGAAGACGAGTCTGAAAAGGAGGCTGAGCGACGATACCTGGAGCGGGTGCGTGAACGCGGACCAGTGGTTGTTGAGAAATCCCACTCCGCTCAACAGCTGCAGGCAGAATCAGAGTACAACGTATCAGAGGAAGACATGGGGGCAGCAATAAACTGGGTAAACATTGGCATCCCTGTGGCAATATTAACCAAAGAGGGAGACTGTTTGGCTGCTATGGTGCCAAAGGACGAAATGCTCAGGACATGTGAAGCTTGTGGAAGCATCTTGGCAACTGCCCAGACTAAAGATTGCCCTTCTAAATCAACACATGGTATTACAGATTCTCAAGAGAAGGCAGTTCCTCGATGGGTCACACCTAACCAAACATGTCGCCGAACCATGCACCCAACCTTCTTGGAAAGGTTAACTCTCACCGCAGGTGTCAGTCTTACAGATAACGTAGGACGGGGAGGTGTGGGAGGTGCAGGTGAGAGCATGTCAGCTTTTGGAAAGCTTAGAAGACGGAGCAGGAAAGGGGAAAGCAGAGCTGAAACTGCTAATGGTCCTTATGCACGAAACCAAGATCTTTGGGCCCAAAGAAGGAACTCCAAAACCAGGTCAAGTCTGGAGGATCCAACTACACGCTCAAAATTACTGAAGTTGCAAGCAGAAGGTGCTACAGAAACCTCACCTGATGCTGAAGATAAAGAGCTCTCCAACAAAGTCAGTGACTCTCCTCCACACCTTCCCATTAAATCAGCTCTGAAATCAGGTTCCAAGAACCGTCCTTCAGGGCAACGCGTGGTTAAGCTAATGCCATCAGTTCAGTACAGATTGATTCACCTTGACCACACAATGGATGGAGGTTCTCACCATGAAAACATACCACCCGAAGAGCATCTCAGTGTCACTCTTAGTGCCTCCCCCCAGGTTCATCCAGTCACCTCAGGCCTGACTTTATGCAACAGGCCATCTTCTCTCAGGTATTCCTCGTCTATGCTGACCACAGACCTCCAGGCCCTAGCAATATGGGACTCTGCAAGTGACCCAGTCACTGGTAAGTTTACCTAAAACAAAGTTTTACAATTATTACATGTGGCATCCCACTAGCTGACTAAAGAATGAGGTGACACACTGCTTCTCGATCAAAGAGGATTAATATGGTTCCTGAAAGGCCAAACAAGAGCAAAAAACAAACAAAATCTGTAAATGTCTACCTGAGGTCTTGCGTAGTTAATACTACTACAAACATATGACTATAAGACAATGGGTTGACCAAGACTTCATTTTAGCTTTTAAAATGGTATACGAAAGAGTCCTTAGTGTGCTCTTCAGCTAAGCCCACACTATGGCAAGCTCTGATCAGAAAAATGCTTCATTTCCAATGACTGATACAGTACAGTTTGCATTTATTTATGTTTCCACTGTCAAAAGTCCCAAAATAGTAAACTGTACCATGCCACTTTTTGGGACCCTTTCTTAATTAACTAGTACCACAATATGGTACCAAATATTCAGCATGCAAAACACATGATATGTGAATGGCCTGTACTGCTTTCTTCTTTGAGTGAGAATGACATTAATCGCAACTTTCTGGCATAGACCATGTCTACCAAGTAAAGCTTACTGTTGGCAGTGGAAACTTAAGCCTGATCAGGATGACCCATACCAAATTGAAATGTATTGTACTAAAACACTCTGTGAAAATTTGTCAAATTGGAATTGGATAACAAGTCCAGACTCAGAGGAAAACTGCAAGGGTTCAGGGTGCCATTTTGGATCCAAGGTGGCCTCTCAAGAACAGAACTGGTCACCACTTTCTAGATCAACAATAGATTTAACTTCATTTAGACCTGGCTTACAGATTCCTATTGCAACATGGTTTGTTCATTCATTTGTTGTGATTCAGGTCATTTGGCAAGTGATGGCATTTGCAGGGATTCAAAAAGTACAGTGCCTGTTTCCTCAGACAGCCGTCTGGCTTTGAGAACCATGGGTATATCCAGGACAGAAGACCTGCGGGCTGAACTTCTGAGAGCAGAACACAGAAAAGCTGAAATACATTGGGATGACAGCTTAGCTGTGTCTAGGTAAGCCACATCAAATACCTTACCTGGGACATATGTATTGTTACCTATATAGACTATAGATATATACAAACTATTTATATATTCAATGGTCAAATATAAAAAAGTTCTCAAAAAGGGCAAACTCTCATTCTTAAAGTTACTTGTAGGATTTATACATGAATGGGTATGTAACATAATAGTATCCATTGTCACTGCAGTTTTGTTGGTTACAATTTCTGATCCGCATCCCTCCCTTCACAAGGTATAAGGTGATCCAAGTATATATAGTTGCTTCAGCATTGCCTTGTATTGCTCACTCTGTAGACACATTTGCATAGGTACAAAGCCAACCGAATAGGCTAAACCCAGCGATTGGGTAACAAAAGCAAAACAGCAATTACAGAGAGCACTTACCTTTAATAATGTTAATGATTGCATTTCATAACAAGATAAACATCATATAATCATTTGTAGCACTCATTATAGACTCCTTCAATTTTTATGTGTAGGAGAGCAGGGGAACGGGAAGGGAGGCCAAAGTTATCCCTCCGTCGCTTTTTCTCAGCTATGGGACTGAACAGTATGGGTAAGCTGGTAAAGGGTAACCGGTCCAACAGCATGGAGCACCTGTGCTCCCCTACAGCCCGCTCAAGCCCTACGCACAGAGGCCTTGTCCCTCTGAAAAGGACTCCATCTCTACAGTCTCTCCACACAGTGAGTTCTCTTTTCTTTAAGAGTTAATACAACTACAGCAGCACTCAGCCATGCGATGTCATGCAAGATCATTTGGATTGTATCGCTGGCTTTGTTTAATGAAATTTCAAACATCATGTCTTTAGCCTGCTGACCTTGATACATCTGCAGACTTCTGTAACAACACACTTAGATCTGTCTGGTGGATCGAAAAGGACTTACTAGAAGTGCTTACTATTTATAAAAGCAAATTCACAAATTCTCAATTTAGGCCTTCATGTTTTTTCCTCGTTAGCATAGTGGATAGTATCTCTGCCTGTCACAAGGAAGATCAGGGTCCGATTCCCAGACAGAGAGGCTCTTTCTTTTGGGGGGCAGTTGTGGCCTAGGCTGATTTATTCTTCTGCGTCAAGAGCACGTGTGAGACAGTAAGAGCCCTCGCGTGGCTGACGGCGACGCTGATAGACACCTCTCAGAAAATGTAGCTACACATCCCAACGACGGATAGCGTAAGCTCTGTGATTGATTGGCTTGGTAGTAGTGACAAGCCTGGGCGGTGCTGAGAGCCGCGAGCCTGATGGAGTGAGTGTTTACAAGTGTCAAATCTCGTGAAGAAGTTCCAGATGGAGCCGTTTGCTTTGTGTTTACCTTATGGAGCTCCAATAAATAAAGTTGTTGTATGTCCGTCAGTTCCCGGCTCTGAATGAACGAGTTTTAACCACTTGTAGCGTTCAGAAAAACAAAATACCCTCAAAGAAACTCGACACAGAGGTACATAAAAACCTACTACCGGCTAGCATTTCGGAAGTGTTGCAGAGCAACACAAACAGCATGCAGAAGTATAAATGCACAACTACATGCAAGGCATGTGCCGTGAGTCACGCCACTCACTCGACACAGAAGTATAAATCAGCCCTAATGGTTCGGGAGTTGGACTTACAATCGAAAGGTTGCAGTGAGAGCACAGCATACACCTGGACCAGTGAACAGGGAATTGAACCTGCAACCTTCCGATTACAAGTCCAAATCCCTAACCATTAGGCCACATCTGCCCTATAAATAGGTGGTGAAAAGCTGGTGAATAGGGTTAAAGCACAGGTGTCAAAGCCAGTTCCTGAAGGATTGCAGCTCTGCATAATATAGTTCCAACCCTGCTTCAACACACTTACCTGTAGGTTTCAAAGAAGCCTGAAGGACTCATTTAGTCTGATCAGGTGTGTTTAATTAGGGTTGAAACTAAACTGTGCAGAGCTGTGGCCCTCCAGGAACTGGCTTTGACACATGTGGGTTAAAGGAACACTACATTTTCTTTGGAAAAAAAATCATATTACAACTCCCTTTGAGATAAACAGTTAAGGTTTATTATTTTTGACTCTATTAACCAATCTTTGGGTCTGGCAGGAGAACATTTAGCTTAGGTTAACATAGATCACAGGTGTCAATCTCAGTTTCTGGGGGGGCACAGCTCTGCAGTTTAGTTCCAACCCTAATTAAAAATCACCTGATCAAACTAATTATATCCTTCTGGCTTGTTTGAAACCTATTGGTAAGTGTGTTGGAGCAGGATTGGAACTAAAGTGTGCAGGGCTGCGGCCCTCCAGGAACTGAGTTTGATACCATTGATATAGATCATTAAATCACATTGGACCTTTAGCATTTCGGTCAAAAATGATGAAGCGACAAAAATGTTTCAATAATTTCCTATTTATGGCTTGACTCTTCTGTAGTTAGGTTTGTGGAAATTTGCTAATTTCTAAGGCAGTATGACGAGGAACTTTACTCTCATTCTAGTGTAATTATCAAGGAACTTTGCTACCACACCATGGCTGCGGCAGGCACAATAATATTATGCAGCACGCACTCCCTGGGCAAGCAGGTGGTCACATTGAAAGTTGCCAAGCCTGGGGACTATTTTCAGGTACTATGTATCATTGCACCTGCTGCATACCATTAGAATGAGCATATAGTTCATAGCCATATTGGTCTTGAAAAAAACAAGTTTTCATTCTCAGCCAGTCTTAATGCACAATCTAACTACACAAGAGATATTAAAACACTGGTAATTTTTTAGCAAGATTCACTGTTCTTTGCTAAGCTAAGCTAAGCTAATCTAAAAGGGCTCCTGCCAGACAGAGAGATCAATTGAATGGATAAAAATGGTAAAACCGAACTGTTTAACTCTAGGGGAGTTGTAAAGTCTATAGTTATAAGTCTATTTTTAAAAGGGTAGTGTTCCTTTAATTTAGTGAAAGCTGGGTCATATATTACTATTTTAGCAGCAGTTTTGTTTTTTTTGCCAACAGGAGTCTCCTTTGGCGCAGTTACGTAAAGCTTCTTCGGTCCAAAGTCTACAGTCCCCGAAGAGAAAGTTTGAGCGTTCCACTATATTAGGAGAGCTTTCCCTGCCATTGAGTTTGGCGCCAAGGTGTGTAATATTTTATTTATGCAATTTTGTCTCTGTGCATTCATAAAAATGTAGACATAAGTGACCCTGGACGAGAAAGCCAATCATAAGTGTAAATTTAAAGAAGCATTTTGTATGGTTTAACCATGATACGATTGAAAATTTGGAATCTGAGGCTTAACAAAAAGTCCAAATACAGAGAAAAATCACCTTTAAAATTGTCTGAATGAAGAGCCTAGCTAGCATTACACATTACTAATAAAAGTTTTTAAGTATTTACAGTAGGAAATTAGTTAAATGTCTTCATGGTACATGATCTTTGCTTAATATTTTAATGAAATATTAGAATATTCTAATATTCTAATTTGGCATAATAGAAAAATCAACAATGCGCACCCATACACAGTGTTTTTGGCAATTTCTACAAATATACTCATGCAACTTAAGACTGGATTTGTTTTTCAGGATCACATAATTACGATTCAAAAATTTAAATCAAATATGATTCTACTATAAAACCATACTTGATATGCCATGTTTCTGTTGATTTCAGGGATATTCAGAAGGAAGAGTGCATAGATGCATCAGAGGATTCTCGAGGTCCACTTGGGCGACTGGTACAGGCTTTCCCTGATGGGACTTTACTGATAGAGCTCATCAGACCTGCAGACAATGGGCCCTTTGGCTTTGTCATCTCCAGGGGTAAAGGAAGACCAGACTCAGGTTAGACTTCTATAGTTCATCCACATTTACCTGCAAAACACTGAAAAAAAAAAAAAAATCTAAAATTTTTTGAAGGATTTGTTCACCCAAAAATCTAAATTCTGCTATTAGTTACTCATTCTTGTGTCATTCAAAACCTTTGAGACCTTCATTCATCTTCAAAACAAATTAAGATATTTTAGATGAAATCCAGGAGCTCTCTCAAAAGCGCTCTCCTGATCTGATATATAAGACATAGGCGGACAAAGTTGTTTTTACTTTTTTTTTGCCTCACAAAAGCATTCTTGGAGCTTTGTATGATTACAGTCGAACCACTGAATGCTCATGAAATGTTTTAACAATATGGTTGGTTCCTTTTCATAACTGTTGCTGTCTATTGGGAATGAGAGAACTCCTGCATTTAATCTAAAATATCATGTCTTGTGTTCTGAAGATGAACGAAAGGATTTGAACAACATGAGGGTGAGTAATTAATTACAAAATTTACATTGGATGAACTAATCCTTTACGTCTGGATTGGCTCTGAGAACAATTAAATGCTCACACTCTATCTATCACATTCTGTTTTGTTGGTTTTATAGGTATATACGTGGAACGGGTCGGAGATGGTGTCACAGAAAACAGCTACACTGGACTCCTTGGTGTTGGAGATGAGATTCTAGAAGTCAATGGGGAAATCATTGCTGGACTGACCCTAGATCAGGTTACTCGCCTCATGACCCGTGATACCAAAGCCACAATCCGGATCCTCCCACATTCCTGGAATAAGCACTGATACAAACAACCCAGGCTCATTGGAAATAAGTGCCCAGGGATACATGTTTGAGAACCGAGAAATATGTACTGGGGGCAAGTCATCTTGCAGTTTTTGTTTTCACAAATCCTCTAGAGGCTGCCGTGTATATTTTTGACAATCTCAAATATGTTACTGGGGTACATTTTCTCATACATGCCATTTTTTTGTGAATCCACCAGAGGTTGCGTATATATTTAGGTCCTTCTCACACGCAACTGAGAGAAGCCTATTGGCTTTTCATTGTGCAAAATATATTAGCTTGATATCGACTAACCACCTCACCCTCTTCCCTAAACCCAACCGATAGTGTTTTCAAAAGCAAACTGGAAGAGAAAAGACATTGTGGTTGCGCGCTTCTACCACAACATCACACAGCTTTTTGGGGTTTTGTTTTACCTGGTTTCTGGAACCGTCCTTTGCCAGACTCAAACCCTTGTCTGCTTCACTCCGTATCCCAAATCTAAATATGTTCATGGTAAGAACCACCCCATAGCATTTGTTTTACACACAAAATGCAGCCATAGTACCCTCAAGCATTAACGATCTGCCCTATACATGCACTAACGAAAGGTGCATAGGGCCCTTCAAATTACAGAAGGTCCTGCATCGCTCTACCCCTACCACTTTTCAATACCGGTCCACCCCGACTGTTCTCCGAAACCAACCAACCCTTCCAACCATCCCCATCCCCCCCACCCGCTCTACAATACTGGTCGCAGCCCTCCTCCCCACACTTCAATAACAGGCAGATATCCCCCCAACCCCCCACCTGCTGAATGTCACCAAATGAATGTCACTTTTGCTTAGGGCACCCGCAAGTCAAAGATTGCCTCTGTCCATAAGCACATATTTCTTGATATCAAAAATGTATCCCTGGGCACATTTTCCCAATGAGGCTATGTTGGACGGTTCAAAAGCTGAACATGGAGTTTTGAAAATGAAATCACAAAATAACGAAAAGTTTACTAAGTATTGATTGAAATGCTTTTGACACAATGTTGTTTCCTATAATGGGTTTAGAAATGTAGAATGGCTTGTGGAATGCACTCTTCTAACAAATAAAAAGAGTGGGTTTTTAAAGTATCTCCCACAAGTGCTTTTACTTTGGATTGAAAGGATTCATGTTGTAGTTGAATGGATGAATGGATCAGTGATGAATAAGTCACTGTTGTACAGTGAATAATATTTTTTTGCAATATAAATTATAATTGGTAATTAATATAAATTTGTTTTATATTATTTATTTAATTTTCTGCACAATATTCATCTCTTTATTTGTATAGCGCTTTTACAATGTAGATTGTCACGTAGAAGATCATGTTAAATTGAAATAGTGTCAGTTCAGTTTTCAGTGTTTAAGTTCAGTTCAGTTTAGCTCAGTTCAGTGTGGTTTATTATTTACTACTGAGAGTCCAAACACTGAAGAGCAAATCCATCGATGCGCAGCTCTACCGATCCCGAACCATGCAAGCCAGTGGCGACAGCAGCGAGGAAAAAACGTCACCAATTGGCGAAAGTGAAGAATTAAAAAACCTTGAGGGAAACCAGGCTCAGTTGGGCATGACCATTTCTCCTATGGCCATACGTCTTGTGCAGAGCTGCAGTCTAGGTGCTGAAGAAGCTGGATGTCAGCGAGACTCGTCTGTCCCCGGAGCGTCACAGGAATCAGTCTCATGCCCTCCACTCCTCCATGACCACCACAGCAGCTGCTCAGGATATGGCCTGGTCCAGGATTATGGAAACCTTGGGATCATCTTGGGATCATCTCAACGCTGGTCTTGGATCGAATCAGTGGCACTGGATAGTCTCTGAGGGCCTTGGGATGAGTATCTCCAGGTGGAAATAGAGAATAAAGAGAATAATTAGCGTAGCTGCTGTTCATAGTGTATATAAAGGAGATGCTTGGAGCACATTCATGTATTATACCGCTAACAGATGCACTGATGCAATGCTTTACTAAAGAGATAGGTTTTTAATCTAGTTTTGAACTGCGAGAGTGTGTCTGAGCCTCTGACATTATCAGGAAGGCTATTCCAGAGTTTAGGAGCCATAAATGAGAAGCCTCGACCTCCTTTGCTCGACTTTGCTCTTGTAGCGAGACAGAAGGTTAGTTAGATAAACAGGAGCTAGATAATTTAAGGCTTTATAGGTAAGAAGCAATATTTTAAATTCAATACTAAACTTAACAGGCAGTCAGTGTAAGGAGGATAAAATTGGGGTGATGTGATCAAATTTTCTAGACCTGGTAAGAACTCTGGCAGCTGCATTTTATACTAGCTGAAGTTTATTATTAGAGGATGCTGGGCAGCCAGCAAACAGAGCATTACAGTAATCCAGCCTAGAAGTCATAAAAGCATGGACTAGCTTCTCTGCATCTGAGATGGATAGCATATTTCGTAACTTAGCGATATCTCTCAGATGAAAAAAGGCAGTTTTTGTGACATGGGATATATGATATTCATCAGTTAAATTGCTGTCTAATATGACACCCAGATCTTTTATAGTAGAGCTAGCGCTAACTTTGTATCCATCTAATTGTAGGTCGAGTTGTGAGATCTGCTGTGTATAGGATTTAGGCCCAATAAGTAATAATTCTGTTTTGTCTGAGTTTAAGAGAAGATAATTGTTGGTCATCCAGTCTTTAACATCTTTAATACACTCAGTTAGCTTAGACAGTTTAGACATCTCATCAGGTTTAGTTGAAATATACAATTGAGTATCATCTGCATAGCAGTGAAAGCTGGTCCCATGTCTTCTAATAATGTCTCCCAGGGTTAGCATGTATATTGTAAACAGCAAAGGGCCTAAAACTGATCCTTGAGGCACCCCATACACAATACATGAAATCAGTGAATTACAACATTAATTTTGAAAACAACTCTACCAAACAGAAAAAGAATAAATAAATGAATAAACAAATAAATAATTACTAAAAGTGATTAAAAAACCTCAATTACATTAAATTAATAATTTTAAAAAATCATGAATGAAATCCACTATTAAATGCGTGTTGTAACACTGCTGAATGGAAGCAGTGTTGCCAACTATGTTGCCAGATGACGTCATGCAATATTTTACATATCAGTGACATCATCACAGAGTATCTGACAAGCGTAAGCCCGTCATGTCTCTACTCTCTGAGGCCCCGTGTATTATATTATATTAAAACATTATATCCAGATGCACAATAAATAGGTTCTTATTAACATATTACTTTGCGTGATGACGTCATTGCGTAATCGCAATGCAAAACTACATCTTTATGTAGTATACAAAATAATGTTTTCTCAAATTGACTGGCCATCTCAGCAAAAAATATTTAAAATATGTCCATTTAGATTTGTATGAAAAATATAGTTGACTATTTGTAAATTACAAACACTTTTTTGATAAGAATTGTTTTATTTTTAAATGTAACACTGATATGGCTCGTTTCCACTGACTGGTACGGTATGGTTCGGTTTGGAACGGGTCACCTTTATCAGGCTTGCGTTTCCACTAACAAGGGTACCCTTTTGGTGGGCGTGGTGCATGACAGAAAGTTTCAGTCGACGTCATTCTCGCTCGAGGAAATGTCTACAATAAAGCTGTATGGGTCACTTACATATCATATGAGCAGCACTTCTCACAAAACAGATGCTTCATACACATAAATACTTGTGTAAAAATGTTTATTGTTAACTTTTCAATGAACATTAGCTGATTATAACTGCAGATCAATGATAGTGTGAAACAGACTACTGTAACGTCTGTAAGTATATTAAATAACTAAATAAATGAACATATATGAACACATACAGCCCCTTGCAGTCTCAGATATGTTACCAACTACAGAAGAACTATATAAAGTAGACATTTCGCCTGTATTTAGGTTCAAAACAATACAAAATATAGATAATAAGTTAGTTAATCATGGCATTTTGTTCATGTTTGCTGAGAAATAATGTGCTCCTTTTTTTCCGGCTTCTCCTTTGTTTCTTCACGCTTCACTCTCGCGTTTGTCAGTGTCTGACAGGATCGGGTTTTAAAAGCAGATCAATAATCAAGCGCAGGTTATTATTATCAGCTCTAGAAGTTTATTTCAGATATAATGTTAGACGTGCGCGAGCGCAAGGAAGAAAACGAAACCGCTCGCGCCTCAGACTGGCTCGTAAAAAACTACGGGGCACAGGGTAAATCTGCTCTTCTTCTTGGCTTTGTGGCTGTTTATCAAGACGACGACAAGGTTTGTTTGAGCCCGGGTCGACCATGGCTCGTTATTATATGTTTAAATCATTCCGCTGTAATGTCTCGGCTCGTCGGCTGTGTTTTTTCAAACATGGCGGGTTTTTTGTTTTCATTCTGGCTTGTTGCGTAAGCGAATGACGTATCTCTGTAAACCAATAGAGTTCAGCTGCGCGTGTGGCTCCGCCTTTTGGTACCCTTTCTCGTGTTTGGTACCCTTTCGAAAGGGTGCCGAAAAAGTGGTACGGTACGGTTCGGTTCGGTACGCTTTTTGACAGTGGAAACGGCTATAAAAGCGTACCAAACCAAACCGAACCGTACCGTACCACTCGGTGGAAACGGGCCTATAATGAACAGTTACAATCTTTTAAACAATCACAGCTCATGTACACTTTTTAATTTGTGAAATTAACACATTTGTGAAAGTGACAACAATTATAGCACTATTGGAATTTATTGCTACCTAAATTACCAACAATTATACATGTTAACAAATATCAGTAAATTAACAGTTATGAAAAACAATCTGAGATAACAATTTTCGAGTGAAGCCTGCAGCCATTGCTCTATTGAGTCACTTTTTAAAATTTGCTAAAAGTAGCCAAATGAGTGTTAACATTTGCTAAATTTGTTGCTATTTGCTTTTTGAAAAAAAAAATTGCTAGGGTAGTATGAAAGTTGCAACAAAATTGCCAAGTTGGCGAGAAGGCAACACTGAATGGAAGCAGTATCGTAAAGGTACCTAACTATCGTCATCTGCTGGTGAATTTAATAAATACGAACTTTCATTTCTTTTTCAACCACAGACATTTTATGTAGGTGAAAATATATAGCTTGAACAAACAGCAACAGTGGACCTATTAGACCAGGAGTGTCCAAACTACGGCCCGTGGGCCATCTGCGGCCCGCAATCAGTTTTGTGGTGGCCCGCGAGGCTTTTTATAAATATCAATAGAATCTGGCCCGCTATACAAAAATTCAATTCAATTCAATTCACCTTTATTTGTATAGCGCTTATACAATGTAGATTGTTTCAAAGCAGCTTCACATAAAGGGTCATAGTAAATAGGAACAGTGTAGTTCAGTTTGTAGTGTTTAAGTCCAGTTCAGTTTAGCTCAGTTCAGTGTGGTTTAATAATCACTACTGAGAGTCCAAATATTGAAGAGCAAATCCAACGATGCGCAGCTCTATAGATCCCGAACCATGCAAGCTAGTGGCGACAGCGGAGAGGGAAAAAAAAACTTCACTAAATGGCGAAAGTGAAGAAAAAAAAACCTTGAGAGAAACCAGACTCAGTTGGGCACGACCATTTTAATTTCTCCGCTGGCCAAACGTCTTGTGCAGAGCTGCAGTCTCAGCGGCGGAGGCTGGAAGCTGGCCTCAGCGAAGACTCGTCTGTCTCTGGAGGGTCACAGGAATCAGTCTCATGTTCTCCACTCTTCCATGACCATCACAGTAGCTGCTCAGGATACGGCCTGGTCCAGGATATGGAAACCTTGGGATCATCTCATCGTTGGTCTCGGATCGAATCAGTGACTCTGCATAGTCTGAGGGCCTCGGGAAGAGTATCCCCAGGTGGAAATGGAGAATAAAGAAAATAATTAGCGTAGCTGCTGCTCATAGTGTATATAAACAAGATGCAGAACCTGTGTGGAAGCCCGCTAAGTGGTGCACTGAGTGTATGCTTTACTAAACAGATCTAGTTTTGAATTGGGAGAGTGTGTCTGAGCAATGAAAAATGAACAGAATTCAATAAATTACCACCGGGTGTTGCTATCACATGCCTTTAATTAGGCAGCAGTTCCTGTTATGAAGTAAAATGAACCAAACAATCTGAAGGAAACATATTTCAGGGCTCGACAGACTGCCCGATGTCCCGGGGCCAGCGTGCGAAACGCTCGGGCCAGTGTACAGAATGTTACTGGCCTGATCGGGCCAGTGCTGCCTTGTCACAAAAGTTTGGCTGCTACTGTCTGTCACTTGCATGCAAATACAATCTTAGGGTACTTTCACACATAGACGTTTGTTTCGGAATCTGTCTCGTTTCCCCCGTTATTACGGTTCGTTTGGCATATGTTAATTCAGCAATCGCGCGTGCATCACGCCAAATCAATCGGTCCGAGATCGCCTAAATGACATGGTCTCTGCTCGATTAAGCTGATCAATTGTAGTGAGAAAACAAAACATTTCAACAAACTAACGACCCAGGCTATCACAGTGTATTATGATTGTATAATAGCTGTATATACGGCTATATGAAGAGAGAATGACGAGTGAGTAATGTGTGTCCTACCGGTAAATGTGTGCTTCATGTCTTATGCGAAAGTGAAAGCATGATGCAATATTACCGAGAGCTGTTTATCCGTTAGGAAAATTGACCGAAGTTACCATCTGATAATTTTTCCATATTTTAATCTTATAATATATATATATATATATATATATATATATATATATATATATATATATATATATATATATATATATGCGCGTGTCTGTGTGATGTATGTAAAATTTGGCCCGGGACAACATTTTTTTTTTTGCATCTGGCCCTCGGCCCAAAAAGTTTGGACACCCCTGTATTAGATTCTAAAGTATAAACAATACAATTGATAAATGGAGTATAAAGGGTAGCCTAACAAAAACATGTCTAAGCATTTTCCCAACAGAAACGGTAGTTTCTGCACAATTTTGCCCCCAAATGTGGCTAATGCACTGACACGGATTCCTCCGGGTGCTCCGGTTTCCCCCCACAGTCTATAGGTGAATTGAATAAACTAAATTGGCCATAGTGTATGAGTGTGAATGAGAGTGTATGTGTGTTTCCCAGTACTGGATTGCAGCTGGAAGGGCATCCGCTGTGTAAAACATATGCTAGATAAGTTGGTGGTTCATTCCGCTGTGATGACCCCTGATGAATAAAGGGATTAATCCAAACGAAAATAAATGAATAAATGAAATTAGGGTGCACTATAGTACTATTTTGTTTTTATGTTTTGCTTTTTTAAAACTAAATGCTAGATGTTCATGTAAATTCATCCAAGTTTATCAAAATTAAAACATTTTTTCCCTCAGAAGAGTGTGGTTTTGTTGCACATAGGGTTCAAATCTCCCCAGTCAAGTGTGACTTCTCACTGGTTTCCTATATAGCACTACATTCTTCTGCACCATCAGACACTCTATGATGGACCCGAGAGCATCTGGAAAGCTTCTGCTTGGACTTTTACTGTTAGAGTCATGGATTGGATTTATTCATACTCTCACCGACCTGGAGCCTGTCCTACATGAGACATCTTTACTCAACCCCAAAGTAGTGATTGCGATTTTAGCTCGAAACAGCGAACACAGTCTTCCTTATTCTCTGGGATGTATCGAGAGGCTGGATTATCCCAAGGACCGTATCTCTATCTGGTAACTACACTGTTAAGGATTTTTGTAAATTGCACAGTATTTAACTGTAATATGAACGGTATTTTACAGTATGTAACTGTATTTTAAAGGAGCATTGTGAAAAGTAATGGATATTTTAAAGTAAAGCTACACACACAATTCTGTAATGGTGCTGTAAATGTAAATACAGTATTTTTGCTGTAATTGATTTACAGTAAGTTACTGTACAATCTTGTTGTGCTCAATTTTTTATTTTCCAAAATATTTTCTGAAATGTATTTATATGAAAATTCTATTATTTTGTATATTTTTATAAATATATACATATATATATATATTTATATATACACATATACATATATATATATATATATATATATATATATATATATATATATATATATATATATATATATATATATATATATATATATATATACACATATACATATATATATATATATATATATATATATATATATATATATATATATATATATATATATATATATATATATATATATACATATACATATACATACACACACACACACACACATATATATGTATATATATATATATATATATATATATATATATATATATACACACATATTTATATATATATATATATATATATATACACACACACATATATATATATATATACACACACATATATATATATATATATATACACACACATATATATATATATATACACACACACACATATATATATATATATATATACACACACACACATATACATATATATATATTTATATATATTTATATATATATATATTTATATGTGTGTGTGTGTGTGTGTGTGTGTGTGTGCGTGCGTGCGTGTGTGTGTGTGTGTGTGTTTGTGTATTTTTATTTTAAAATTGATTTGGAAGACATATTCAGTCAGTGAAGTTAGGAATGGACACATCATTGTAATACTTAATGAAAATGTGTTGACATTAATGTTAGCTATCATTATAAACACTTTGAAATTGGCGGAAATGCAACACATTTTCATATAGTCACATTTAAATGTGCATTACATATTAAGTATTAAGCGTGCAAATAAACGTGTCTGTGGTTTTTGTATTTGAGCACACGTTAAAGTCTTCGCTAGGCTTTAATTACACCCTAGTCTGAAATATGCCTGAAAGCCTAAAAAGCAAATATGGCGGGAATCACAGTGATGTGAAAGAATGTGAAAGAAAGAAAGTGTGGATGGGAAAAAGGGGGAAAAGCGGGAGTAAGTGCAACTCTAATAAATTAAGACTTAAATATATTACTGTTTTCGAAATATTCATTGGAAAAATCTAACTCTTACACTCAGATAATTAGGAAAAAAGTATACCTTTTGATCATGAACACTGCATTTATTTATTTCAAATGATAATTTAAACACTAATATTATGTTAAAGGGTTAGTTCACCACAAAATAAAAATTAATTTATTTTCCATTAATTTCTTTCTTCTGTTAAACACAAAACAAGATATTCTGAAGAGTGTTGGAAAAAAGCAGCCACTGACATCCATGGTAAGAACAAAAAAAAAACTTTACTACCTGACTAAAGTCTTGTCTTTGATCCCAGTTGTGAGAGCAACAAATAATAACTTGACTTCTAGTTAATCACATGTGGCAACCTTTCGCTTTCCCTCGGGAAGCCAATACAGAAGTAATTGAAACTGCAATTCATCAACTCGCCTTTGGGGGCTGGCTCCAGGAAATCCAGATGATTTCTTACTGCAATGGTAAATTGGTCAATTTTACAGTTGATAAAAACATGTTTACAGCCTGGTACAAACGATGGTTTTGGTTCATATAGCTAATATTACACTTCATGACAACTGTGAGGGGGTGATTTTTCTGACTCATCCGTTTATTTTTTATTACCTCATGGACAACAAGCAATCTGGCTTTAAGAAAGGCCACTCAACTGAGACTGCCCTGCTCTCGGTCGTGGAGGATCTCAGACTGGCTAAAGCAGACTCTAAATCATCTGTCCTCATCTTGCTGGATTTATCAGCTGCTTTTGACACTGTAAACCACCAGATCCTGCTATCTACGCTCGAGTCACTGGGCGTCGCAGGCACTGTTATTCAATGGTTCAGTTCCTACCTCTCGGACAGGTCATTCAGGGTGTCGTGGAGGGGAGAGGTGTCCAACCTACAGCATCTAAACAGTGGGGTACCTCAGGGCTCTGTTCTTGGGCCACTTCTCTTCTCTATCTACACGGCATCTTTAGGAACAGTCATCCAGAAACATGGTTTTTCCTACCACTGCTATGCTGATGACCCCCAGCTATACCTCTCTTTTCACCCTGACGATCCCTCGGTTCCAGCTCGCATTTCAGCCTGCCTATCAGACATTTCACACTGGATGAAAGATCATCATCTCCAGCTTAACCGCGCGAAAACGGAAATGCTTGAAGTTTCTGCCAACCCGACTCTTCACCATAACTTTTCAATCCAGATGGACGGAGCAACCATCACTGCATCCAAAATGGTAAAAAGCCTTGGAGTAACAATTGATGACCAACTGAACTTCTCTGACCACATTTCTAGAACTGCTCGATCTTGCAGATTCGCACTCTACAACATCAGAAAGGTCCGACCCTTCCTATCTGAACATACAGCTCAACTCATTGTTCAAGCTCTTGTTCTCTCCAAACTGGACTATTGCAACTCTCTGCTAGCCGGGCTACCAGCTAGTTCTATCAAACCTCTTCAGCTGCTTCAGAACGCAGCAGCACGAGTGGTCTTTGATGAACCCAAAAGAGCACATGTCACTCCGCTACTCACCCGTTTGCACTGGCTGCCAGTTGCTGCCCGCATCAAATTCAAAGCTCTGATGTTTGCTTACAAAGTGACCTCTAGCTTGGCTCCTTCATATCTGCTCTCACTTCTGCAGATATATGTGCCCTCCAGAAACTTGCGTTCTGTGAATGAACGTCGCCTCGTTGTTCCATCCCAAAGAGGGAAGAAATCACTTTCCCGAACTCTCACATTCAATCTGCCCAGTTGGTGGAATGAACTCCCTAACTGCATCAGAACGGCAGAGTCACTTGCTGTCTTCAAGAAACGGCTAAAAACGCAACTGTTTAGTCTCCACTTTCCTTCCTAATCTGCAACTGCCTCTCTGGCTATACCACTAACTGTGCCCTCTCTCTCTCTCTCTCTCTCTCTCTCTCTCTCCAATAAAAAAAATAAATAAATAAATAAAAACTTTACTAATGCTTTGCTTCTTAGACTTTACACACCTGAAACTTGTCTATAGCACTTGTTCACTGCTGCTCTTATAGTTGTGTAAATTGCTTCCTTGTCCTCATTTGTAAGTCGCTTTGGATAAAAGCGTCTGCTAAATGACTAAATGTAAATGTAAATATTAAATGTTAATAAGTCTGCATAATTAAGCCCTTGTACAAGAAACAATTTTGGTTCATAAAGCTAATATTACCCTACATGACAACTGTGAGAGGGTGAAATTTTTTTATAACGCATCCGTTTCCTTTATATTAGGTTTTATCGAGTCTGCATAATTAAGGGTGTGGCCACTTGAGTGACAGCTAGGTCTTGCTGGTCGCCGTCTCGTCACCTCAGCTGATTCCGGCTGATTAGCCGCTGAACTCGGCATATACATCGTATGTTTGTCTTGTTTTATGTGGCTTTACCCAGTAAGTTGCCTTTTGGGATTATTTCCTGCAATTATCAGATACTATAGCATGTTGTGTGCACTTAATTATGCTCACAAACCATTCAAGTTGCCTCCATTTACCAGGTGAGTGAAATTATACTATATATACCATATCTATAAATATATTTGTTTTACTTAAGATAATTTATCATTTATATTTTTCTTTAGACCTGTAATGCACTCCAGAATCTGACAGATTGATTAGCTGTTGGCTCTAGAACAGTTATCTGAAATGTTGTCATACAGTGTTATGCCTGGATTTCATCAATAGTCTTGCATTTAGTAACACAGACTATATTTGTCTGTAATTAGAAGTAATTTGCATTTTCCACCTGTTGAAAAACGTCATAAGAACAATGCTGAGTGGCTCGATGTGTTATAACAGTGTTTTAAAAAGACTAAACAATTTATTGATATAGTGTACAACCAAGCACATGTTGTCAGAACACAAATGAGTCGCAGGTAATAAAGTACTAAGCATTTTTCCCTAAGAAACACCTGTCTAAGCAGGCGTGTGTAGCTCCGCTCACGCTCCGCCTCTTTGCCTTGTTTGGAATCTCGTGGTCGGTGCGATGACACGTGAACAAAATGGCGACGGTTGGCCACGCCCACGTGTAGCTTCTTTTGCGTTATTTAGAAACCTATGGGTGATGTCACGGATACTACGTCCATTTCTTTTACAGTCTGTTTTCACATTAACATGGTTAGTCATTTGGAAAAGTGGCAGATGATAGATTTTTCTGATGAATCATCTGTTGAACTGCATCCTTATCATCACAATTACTGCAGAAGACCTATTGGAACCCGTATGGACCCAAGATTCTTACAGAAAGGAGTCAAGTTTGCTGAAGGAAAAATCATGGTTTGGGATTACATTCAGTATGGGGGCATGCAGGAGATCTGCAGAGTGGATGGCAACATCAAAAATCTGAAGCTTCATTCACACTATGAGTGACTCGCAGTGGCAAAGTGACATGCGACTGTTCATTCCAATGGAGAGCGAGTGACTTTCGGCGACCTCTGTCTACATGAGTAACAGCGACTGTTCGGCAACCGGGTGGATGTGTCGAGCGATGTGACAAAGTTGAGAATCCTCCAACTTTATGCAAATGAAGAGCGACTTTCTTGAGTGACAGCCAATAGGAGCACCAGTTTACCTCCTTCTCATACTTCAGCCTCCACATTAAATTTCCTGAAAGCAAAGAAGGTCAAGCTGCTGCAGGATTGGCCAGCCCAGTCACCAGACATGAACATTATTGAGCATGATCTGGGGTAAGATGAAGGAGGAGGCATTGAAGATGAATCTAAAGAATCTCTGGGAGTCCTGCAAGAACGTTTGCTTTGCCATTCCAGATGACTTTATTAATAAGTTATTTGAGTCATTGCAGAGATGTATGGATGCAGTCCTCCAAGCTCATGGGAGTCACACACAATATTAATTCTATTTGCATTGCACTATGACTTTATACTTTACATTATTTCTGTTAAGTGACAAGACTTTTGTCTAAACAAAGCAAACCTTACTGTCCTAATTAAATAATTAAAAATCAAGGCATGATCATATTTTATTGTGGTAAAATAAGACTAATCTACAGGCCTTTGCCTTTCATATAAGCCACTTCTGATACCAAATGATCAACTAGAAGTCAAGTTATTATTAGTTATACCTAAAACTTGGATAGGTGACAAGACTTTTGTCAGGTAGTGTATGGAAGTCAAGTCAGTTTTTTTCCTACATCTTTCAGTATATCCTCCTTCGTTTTCAACAGAAAAAGAAACTCAAACAGGAATAAATATGAAATGTATTTTATTCTTGTGAAATTCAATTCAAAGCTGAATTGTTACTCCAGCCTTCGATGTCACGTGATCTTTCAGAAATGATTCTAATATGCAGATTTGCTACTTTATTATGTTGAGTTATTACTGGTGCTCATGCTGGAATAGTTGACGGTTCATTCCGCTGAAATATAAGGGACTAAGAGAAAGGAAAGTGAACGAATGAAAAAAACACGTGTCCTTGGCGAATAAATAAAACCTTTTTTAAAACTCTTCCTTGAATATTCTTTTGGAAGGGAGTGTATCACAGTTTCCACAAAAATATTAACTGTTTTAACATTGATACACTGTAAAATCCCACAGGTTAAGTTAAAACTATTTGAGTAAACCATTTAATTTTTTGATACTAATGTTTAGATTAACTTATATGTATTCATATGCAAGTCATATTGTTACCGACTCGGTCCCAGTCATTCCCCTCACTGGCCAGCAGAGGTCTCCATCCCCGGACTTTTAAGCATTACATCATCCATCTAAACTGATTGTGCACACACCTGAACTGAATCTAGTTAACGACCCACGCTTCCTATATAAGCCACACTCAAACACCAGTTCATTGCGAAGTCTTGTCTAGCCCTGGCCAGCATTACTGAGCGTTCTTTCCTGTCTGATCTTCTGAGAATAACCCTGGACTGTTTCTGAGTTGCCTTCTGCCTGCCCACGATCCTTGCTTTATACACGGACTCTGAACCACGCTGCCTGCCCTCGACCCAAGCCTGTCTAACGGATTCTGAACCACTCCGCCTGCCACTGATCTATGCCTGGTATATCACTCTGTGTCTGTCAGCCGCCAGCCCCAAGACCATTATTGATTACTGTTGATGTGGGTTCACACTTTAGTGCGTATTGGATGTTTGTGTTTGACTGTGACTAATAAATACTGCATGATGGATCCCTTCGTGTCAGTCTCCTCGTTACACCTATGCACTTACATTTTATATGTTGGTGTACGTCAATCATTTAGAATTCTTAAACATTTTACAAGTTCAGATACCAGATCTGTTTGTGTTCAGTAAATAGACACAATTAGGCTTAGATAACTATATAGCTACTCAAATGAATTATAAATGTTTCTTGAGAAGCAAATTAGAAACATTTCTGAAGAATCATTGGGCACCAAACAAGTAATAATAATAATGGTAATAATAATTGATTTTATTTGTACATGGCGCCTTTCTAGACACCCAAGATCGCCTTACAACCAGCATCAACAGCCATAGCAGAACAAATAAAAAAAATAATAAAACATTGCGAAACAAGCATTATAAATCGGGAATATAAAATAACATGATAAAAAACATAATAAAAAATAGTTTAAGGAAAGTCTGCTTGAAAGATGGGTCTTTAGATGAGATTTAAAAGTGTGAAGACTATCACTGCTCCTTAGATCCAGGGGAAGCGAGTTCCATAGCCGAGGAGCCATCGAGCTAAAAGATCCAACACAATCTCACGGCAATTCGTAACTTTTTGATTTAGTGGCTAATTCGTACAATCTAATTCGTACAATTTAGTATGATTTGCTTATCCCCCAATGATGGTTGGGTTTAGGGGCGGGGTTAGGTGCCAGCCTCCTTTTTAAAATCGTACAATTTCGTAGGACTGAACTCGTACGAATTAGTCACTAAACTGACAAAACGTAAAATACTTAAGTTTTCTCATCGAGTGCGAGGTGGCACCAGGGAGAAAGAGTTGGCTGATCTTACAGTGTTTGAAGGGGTATAAATATTCGGGGTATAAATATTCGGGGTATAAGTTCGGTGAGATATTGAGGAGCAAGATTATGAAGTAGGCATGGGACGATAACTGTTTTCAAGGTATACAGCGGTTTGAAAATGTCAAGGTTTTAAAACCGTCAAAATTTTCAGCAATACCGTTCATGAGGTATATGTGCGATTTATTATTTACATTTTATTTTGTTTTGTTTTTTAGTACAACAGTATCTCCAGCAGAAAATGTAGCTAAAGATGCTGTTTTAAATTGCAAAAAATCTGTTTTTAAAACAAATGACAACAGCAGAAGTTAATAATTAATTTAGTCTGACATGTTTACTGCTCAAAAATATTTTAAATGTTTCTCAAAATGAAATATATTGTGTTCAAAAGGGTAAAAGGTTTTTGTTTTTAACCCAGACATTTTAAAAAGAATATGTTTTTGAGCAGCAATCATGATACCATGAAACCGTGATATTTTTATCCAGGGTTATCATACCGTCAGAATCTTTTACCGACCCATGCCTATTTTTAAGTGCCTTAAAAGTTAGAAGTAATATTTTAAAATCAATACGAAACTTTACCGGAAGCCAGTGAAGCTGATAGAAAAGTGGCGTGACATTCTCATGAGATGAAGTCCCAGAGATGACACGAGCTGCATGGTTCTGAACCAGTTGGAGTTTATGGAGAAGTTTAGAAGGAAGCCCAGAAAGAAGTTGTGGCGGTCGCAGTGTTCTAGAAATTGGTGTCCACTAGATGGAGGTGTTGCGTGATCTGCTATTTTTTGAAGTGTTGAACAGGTGCGGTGTTTTGCCGTGATTACGTTTGGACCAGGTGAGGAGTGTTACCTGTGATGTGCGCTTGGATAAAGACCAAGAGAACAGGACTGTGGGCGTTCATGCTTCCCTTTTCAGCTTTGGAGTTTTTTTTGTTTTGTTTTCTTTATATTAATGTATCATTTCACTTAATTAAAAAAAATATATATATATATTTAAGTTGATTTGATTTTCTGGTTTGGACCTTTATTTGGTTTTGTTTCTTCATTCTTGAGCCAGGAGGTTGTAACAGAAGTGCATTACAGTAGTCAAGACGTGAATTAACTTATGCATGGATGTGAATTGCTGCGTTATTAGTTGTGAGAGAAGGGCAGAGACGAGTAATATATCGGTGGAAATATGCAGTACGTGTAATGTTATTGATGTGACCTTCAAACGAGAGTGTGCTATCAAAGATGACACCTAAACTCTTTACCTGCACAGAGGGAAGAATTGCGAGATTCAAGAGAGCACATGCTTTCCGAAAGCAAGGCAGACCTGCCAAGCTGTGAGACCCAATGACTAAGTTCATGTCTGCGGACTCCGCATACCGCTCGCAGTATTTAGCCGTTCATAAAGGGTCGTATGTGTTTTTTCCATGATTCACGGGGTTTGTTGCACGTGTTACGAATGCCAATTTATAATGGCCGTCTAAGGAGGGGTCAGCAACATAAAAAGGACACGCAACTCAAGAAGTACAACTCTCTATTAATTTAAAGACGAAATTACGTGTTTTTTTATCAAATAAAGTGGCAACAAAAATATAGATAATTTAACTGTTCGCTCAATCAAAATAATTAATCCAACAAACAAATATACAAAGAACATAGATAAAAAAAAAAAGAAATAAACAGCAACAACACCAGCATGGCTCCTCAGCAGCGGCTGCACAAGATGCACATAGAATTCTCAGACCTTCAACAAGATAGAGATTCTCAGCAAGTACGGGCCATGCTCAAAACAGAGCAAAAATCAGGAGGATCTGCCAGTCACGAGCTGGAAAACAAAGATCTACACACAGATGCACACTCAGCATCTGCTTATAAAGCCGACAATCTGAATTAGCTGCAGGTCCAAGGTGGATTTAGCCTCAAAGAAAAAAAGAAACATCTATTAATATCAAAAACACTCTCAATCGATAATACTAAACCGTAATACTGTGTGTTTTTCCCCGCGATGCTGTCCGGGCTGATACAGCAAAGCTGTTGGTTTGCGGCAAGCATTTATGTCGGGAGAGCTGTACAAGAATTGTAAAATGGTGGACTTTGTCTTTTATCAGTTGAGTTCATTCCCATTCAGACACATCGCCTATATCCATGCTGCTGTGTTCAACTTTGTTTAAAATCCTTCAGATCACCGGCAGGGCTAATGATCAAAATAGATGGGGCAAGAGACATGCTGCACTACTATCCACTTTGTCTGCATTTAGACCCGGGGATTGAGGAGGAGGGAAGTCCTCCTCATGTATAGTGTTTATATAAACACGATTATATTTATAATGATATAAATTGTAGTTGTGTATATGAAAGTATGAATAACAAATGTAGCAGGACATTAAATTACTGTTTATTTCTTTGCGTTTTAATTTTGGGTCTCCTCACGGTTTGTGTTTCATTTTGTGAGCCAACTGATAATAGTTGTTCGCTCCCCTCATTCTCCCCTGCTCTGCTGGCCATGCCCACTCCTCCCTCTGCTCGCAGCGCTCCACGCCCATCATGAAGCATATTTTGAAAAAATTCTGAGGTAGATTTGAACCGAAAGAAGAGGGTTTCATGACCCTTTAAATCTGCCACTATGCTGACACAAAGGCATTTCTAGCGCCACCCTCTTTTGAAAACAGCACAATCTCATTTAAATTTAAAGCAACAGCCACTGAAATGGCACTGAAATTGGGATCAAAGAATTCAAAGAGTTATAAAACATTTGTGGGGTATTTTGAGCTGAAACTTCACATACACATCCTAGGGAAATCAGAGACTTATTTTACATCTTGTAGAAAGGGGCATAGTAGGTCCCCTTTATATGTAAATATCCTTCTAGTCCTAATATGGAGTTCCTCTTTATCAGGGCCGCTACCGACCACAACACCGACAACACCACTGCAATGCTGCGTGAATGGATCTCTGGAGTGGAGGATTTGTATCATTCAGTACAGCTGCACACCATGGAGCAGGAGAAGAGGTGACACTTCACAAAGCACAACCATTCCTATAGGGAACCATCTTCTATAAATATTGGACATTTAAAGGGATAGTTCACCCAAAAAATGAACATTTACTCACTGTTAACTCAACTGGTTCCAAACCCAAAGTTTCTATTGAACACTAAATCATTTATTTTGAAGAAAGCATTTACAATCATAGTAAGAAAAACAAATACTTTGGAAGTCAATGTTAGAGGTTTCCAGCTTTCATCATTATATCTCCTTGTGTTCAACAGAAGAAAGAAACTCAAACAGGTTTGAAACAAGTGAAGAGTAAATGATGACAGAATTTTCTTTTTTTGGGTGAACTATCCCTTTAATGTTGTGCATGATTGATATATACTCACCAAATGAGGAACCAATGTATCTCACTCTCCATGTTTTAGATATTATGTGGATGAGCTGGGCCCCAAGCACTGGCTGGAGTCTCGGTTCACTCATGTGATGAAGCTGAGGCAGGCGGCGCTCAAATCAGCCAGGGCACAGTGGGCAGACTACATCCTGGTCAGATTCTTTTTTTATTGTTCCATATTATAACTGTTTAGTGCAATTATTATGCAGCTGTCTGAAATACTTGATTCGGATCGGTCAGTCCTAATTAAGGTATGATATTCCAACACAATCTCACAGCAATTCGTAACTTTTTGATTTTGTGGCAAATTCGTATGAATTCGTACGATCTAATTCTTACAGTTTAGTACAATTTGCTTATCACCCAATGACGGTTGGGTTTAGGATTGGGTTGGGTACCACATCTCCTTTTTAAAATCATACATTTTCGTACAACTGAACTCGTATGAATAAGACACTAAACTGACAAAACGTAAAATACTTACGTTTTCTCATGAGATCGGGCTGAATTTTATTTTCTAACTGATTTAACTCCCAGCTAGGCCAGTTGGCATTTCTGTGTGGAGTTTGCATGTTTTCCCTGTGTTGCCGTGGGTTTCCTCCGGGTTCTCCGGTTTCTCCCACAGTCCAAAGACATGTGGTATAGGTGAATTGAATAAACTAAATTGGCCGTAGTGTGTGTGTGTGAATGCAAGAGTGTAGGAGTGTTTTCCAGTACTGGGTTGTGGCTGGAAGGGCATTCGCTGTGTAAAACATATGCTGGAATAGTTGGCGGTTCATTCCGCTGTGGCGACCTCTGAAATAGAGACTAAGCTGAAAGAAAATGAATGAATGAAGGATACAGACATTTTTAGATTGATAGTTTTTTGGGGATCTGAGATCATTTCTGATTCTTTTGTATGATTGATTGCATGATTTTGTCCCTTTAGTTTACAGACAGTGATAACCTGCTGACTAACACACAAGTGCTGAATCAACTGATTTCTGAGAATCGGACACTGGTGGGTCCGATGCTCGACTCAAGAACGCTCTATTCAAACTTCTGGTGTGGCATGACCTCACAGGTACAATACATCTTTCATTACTAAGACTTCATTCATATTTATGCGAATGCAATGAATTAGCATAGTGAACAATCATCTCAGTCATTATATGGTCTCATTAGAGCAACAGAAGGCTATTTTCAAACCACAATGGGCAGTTTTTCAAAAAGCTTTTCCAAATCTGTTCTAACAGGTTTGTAGATGTTTTATTATTTTAGGCAGCTGGGTAATTTTGGGCTATGGAGATGCATTATGGTAACTAATAAACTTAACTTTTTGTGATTTTGATTGTAATTTAATAATGTGCACAAAACACAAAAGAAGATATTTTGAAAAATGTTAGAAACTGGTTCTGGAAGTCAATGGCTGCTGGTTGTAACTGAGGGACGCTGACAACGGAGATGAGGATCCACACACAGTTAATTAAACAGATTAGTCAGGCAGGCAATGGTCAAAACTGGGGCAAACAGAAGCATACAGGAAATCTAGGATCGTAGTCAAAAACAGGCAAATGGTCAGTACAGGCGGCAAAGAATCTAAATAAACGATAAAATAAGGCATGGATCAAAACAGAAAAACTAGACAAAGAAATGCTTTGTAGTGTTACAGACAAACAAGACTCAGCAATGTCTATGTGTGTAATCAGGGGGAATCAGGAACTGGTGTGTCTGGGGTGCATGACACTGGTACGGTGTGAGTAAACGATGACATCATTTTCATTTTTAGTGTGAACTATCCCTTTAGGGGTGTCACGGTGGCGCAGTGAGTAGCACGATGGCCTTATAGCAAGAAGGTCGCTGGGTCGAGCCTCGGTTTGGTCAGTTGGCATTTCTGTGCGGAGTTTGCATGTTCTCCCCGTGTTGGTGTGGGTTTCCTTCGGGTGCTCCAGTTTCCCTCAGTTCAAAGACATGCGCTATAGGTGAATTATGTAGACTAAATTGTTTGTAGTGTATGTGTGTGAATGAGTGTGTACGGATGTTTCCCAGTGATGGGTTGCAGCTGGAAGGGCATCCACTGCGTAATACATATGCTGGATAAATTGGCGGTTGATTCTACTGTGGCGACCCCTGATTATTTAAGGGACTAAGGCGAAAAGAAAATGAATGAATTAACTATTCCTTCAAAACATGGTTTTTATATAGCATTGAAAGAAACCTTGTTATTAGTTATTTCACAATTGGCCAGTCTCATTGATAACTACAGAGTAAATTATTTATTTAAATCAACACAATAAGTTGCATTCATGTTCATAAATATAGAGTTTCAAAAACTAAATGCCCTAAATAAAACTGACCCCACTTCATTAGTACTTGAACATTAGGTCTGAAGGGTTAGTATAACTTGTTGTGCAAAATGCAAACATCTTTTTATCTAATCTTCCCTTCTGCTGTGATAAACTAGATGTACACTGTACGTTAAATGTACTTTAAAATAATATAACTAAATACACCAATGTGAGATATCACGCAGCATAATGAGCTGTTTTGTACAGCTAAACATGTCTTGAAATTGAATGATTAGATGTTTAAGTTACACATTGCTTTTCCATTAAATAGAAGATGGATATAATAATTGAGTAATAAGTTAAAGAAACACTCAGTTTCTAAAATAAGTAGGCTTATTTTACAACTCCTCCAGAGTTAAACAGTGGAGATTTACCAATTTTGTGTTCATTTAGCCAGTCTCTGGCGGGAGCACTTTTAGCTTAGCTGAGCATAAATCGTTACTTTCCTATTTAAAGCTTATATATATATATATATATATATATATATATATATATATATGCATGTATGTATGCATGTATGTATATATATATATATATATATATATGCATGTATGTATGCATGTATGTATATATATATATATATATATATATATATATATATATATATATATATATATATATGTATATGTATATGTATATGTATATGTGTATGTATGTATGTATGTATGTATGTATATATGTATATATATATATATATATATATATATATATATATATATATATATATATATATATATATATATATATATATATATATATATAATATATATATATATATGTATATATGTATATGTGTATGTATGCATGTATGTGTATATATATATATATATATATATATATGTATGTATGTGTATATATATGTATGTATATATATATATATATATATATATATATATATATATATATATATATATATATATATAATATATATATATATATATATATATATATATATATATATATGTATATATATATATATATATACATATATATATATATATATATATATATATATATATATATATATATATATATATATATATATATATATATATATATTATTATTATTATTATTTATTTTTTTTAATCACTTCTCTATTTAAAGCTTGAAATACCAGGTTTTAAAATCCATTCAGCCAATCTATAGGTCTGGAAACAGCATTTTTAGCTTAGCTTAGCATAAATTAATGAATCAGATTACACCATTAGCATCTCTCAAAAAGTTGATATATATATATATATATATATATATATATATATATATATATATATATATATATATATATATATATATATATATATATATATATATATATATATATATATATATATTTATCATTTCCCTATTTAAAGCTTGAAATATTTAGCTTTACCTGTTTTTAAAATCCATTCAGCCAATCTATGGGTCTGGCAAGAGCACTTTTCGTTTAGCTTAGCATAAATCGTTAAATCAGATTAGACCATTAGCATCTCTCAAACATTTTTTTTTTTTTTTTATCATTTTCCTTTTTAAAGCTTGAAATATTTACTTGACCAGTTTTCAAAATCCATTCAGACAATCTTTAGGTCTGGAAAGAGCACTTTTAGCTTAGCTTAGCATAAATCGTTAAATCTGATTAGACCATTAGCATCTTTCAAACATTTGAAAAAAAAAGTTGTTTGATCACTTTCCTATTAAAATCCTGATCTCTTTAATAGTTCCACTGTGTGATATGACCAACAGAAAATTTAAATTTGCTATTTTCAATATGGCTTGGAACTATACTCTCATTCAGGCATAATAATTAAGGAATTTTGATGCCACATACATGTTTTTCAGAAACAAAAATTAGGTTAAAGGTAAGTCAGTACTTTAGTATTCAGTCATATGTAAAAGTATACCTTTATATTGTGTTGTTTATTTTTTTTCATTTTGTCTGCACGATTTATTGACGGTTAGTTTTTTTCTGCACCACGTGTGTTGGTAATCTCGAAAATATCTGACATTTCTTTCTGCAGGGCTATTATAAGCGAACACCACATTACATACCCATTCGAACCTGGAAGCGAACTGGTTGTCACCCCGTCCCCATGATTCACTCCACAATGCTGATAGACCTGCGCCGCAGATCTAGTGAATCGCTGGCCTTTTACCCCGTGCACCATCATTATCTTTGGGCCCTGGATGATATCATGGCATTTGCATTTTCTGCAAGACAAGGAGGTAATGATATAACATTTTAGTCAGTGGAGGTCAAAATCAGAGAACAGCTTCCAATTTCCTAAATTTCCCAAAAGAGGAGTTAAAGAGCTCTTTATTATTAAGGGATTGGGGTCAAATACCAGCACACACAACAACAGATATAATCCACAAGCATAATCAAAAAACAGGCGAAGGGGTCGAGATGGATGGCAAACAATCAGAAGAGAAAGAAGGCACAGAAAGGCAAAAAATGGAAAACGCCTAGCAATGATAGCAACAACTAATAATATTTAAGTGTTTCCTTCGCCTGTTTCATGTGTGCTGTTATTCAACCCCTGCCTGTCTGACCAATCCCTTAACCCGACCAATCATTTTGATCTACTCCTAATGTCTCCCATTAGCAACAGACAATCAGAATCAGTTTTATTGCCAATGTGCTTCACGCACACAAGGAATTTGTTTTGGCTACAGAAGCTGACAACACAAAATAAAAAAATTAAAAAGACGATAAACATTAAACAGAGATGCAGTTAGTCAAAAATTTTGGATGTTGAATTGTGTGTACAGATTTGTTATAAATATACAGGTTATAAGGTGCTGTGTACAAATACGAATGGAGAAGGTATTGCATTGTATATTGATATAAGGTGCTGTGTACAAGTGCGTATGAGAAAGTATTGCTCATATTTATTGCACAGTAGGGGAATATTTAACTGTTCATAAGGTAGACAGCCTGAGGAAAGAAACTTTTCCTGTGTCTGGCTGTTTTTGTGCTTGGTGCTCTGAAGCGCCGACCAGACGGTAACAGTTCGAACAGGTAGTGTGCTGGGTGTGAGGCATCTAGAGTGATTTTGTGAGCCCTTTTACTCACTCTGGAAGAGTACAGTTCTTGAAGTGTAGGAAGGGTTGTGCCAGTGATTCGTTCAGCAGTCCGAACTAGGCCGCTCACCAGCCCTGCACGCACTGCTTGACATGAATTCATTAATGAATCTGTTAACAATACGTTAACTGTACTGTGTTCTCACGCTTGGTGTCTGATTTTGCACAATGTTTTTGACATATACCTTAATATTTGTATACATAATTTTAATAGCAATACCGGTCTTTTCATGAGCTGCAATATTAGTTTCATCTTAGTCGGTGCAAGCCCTTTTGCGATGATGTACGTGGTGTTAAATTTTACATATAGCTGCCACTTGCACGGCTGACAGCATCTGGTGATTAAATGAAGGATTAAACAGAACCTCTCGTGCTTAAAATGTGTAGATGTGGCAAACAGTTACCTGAAAATTCCGTCCCACAGCCTTTACAGTGAATGCTTTAGTTATTTTCATAGCGGACTTGAAGCCAATGGAAGTCTTTTATCCACTCTTCGAAAAGTGTAGATGGTGGATTAACATTCACCACATGATCAGTAATCAGATGTGCCATTATTTGTAGCTTTAGCTGGTTTCTAAAACTAAATCTGTCAGTGTTGTTTTCTTTCTCTCATCTTTAGCGCGTTACATTTTCGCAGTTGTAGCTCCTGTCATCTGAAGACAGAAGGCGTTGACTGAATAATTCAGTCTAGCGCAGTGGGCCAATAAGAAGAGCGCAAAGGCGGGACAAGCGTTGCCGTCGTTGTTTACTGCAGCAAGTTGACATGACAACAGTTTTAAACTGTTCCTGAGCGCTGCGTTTTAAGTGCAAAGATGCATTCTGCCTGAATGTGTCCTAAATACTTTATGAATTTATCAGTGATATCTTTAAAAAATCTGAAAATATTAGCTTTCACTTGTAATACTGAAAAATATTTATTATAATCACTGAAAATTACACAATTTTTAAATCACTCTCGCGCTGCTTGAAATTATTCTACGTGGTGAAATTATGGAAATTATTCTAGGTAGAATATTCTATTATTCTACGTGGCGACTCATTAAATGAGTGGCGACCCCCTCATTTAATGAGTTTGATGGAGGGGTTATACAGCCCCTTACAGTCTCCGATATGTTACCAACTACATAAGAACTACACACAGCAGACATTTAGTTATTTAAGTTCAAAAACAACACAAAATATAGCCCACAGTCAGAGCAGACCTCTGATCTGTGTCTGTAATCTTCAGCAGCACATGTAACACGTAACATGCACGTTATTATCATCAGCTCAAGAAGTTTGTTATTTCAGATATAGATGCGTGGCAAGCGCAAAGAAGAAAGCGAAACCGCTCGCGCTTCATACTGGCTCGTAAAAACTATGGAGCACGGTGAATCTGCTCTTTTTTTTTGCTTTGTGGCTGTTCCTCAAGACGACGACAAGGTTTGTTTGAGCCCGGGTCGACCATGACTCGTTATTATATGTATATGTAATTCCGCTGTAATCTCTCGCTGTGTATTTCAAACATGAAAAACACGGCTCTTTTGTTTTTATTCTGGGTTGTTGAGTAAGCGAATGACGTATCTCTGTAAACCAATATGATTCAGCTTCTCGTGTTTGGTACCCTTTTGAAAGGGTGCCGAAAAAGTGGTACGAAACCACTTTTATATAAAATCTATAAAAATGTACCAAACCGTACCGTACCACTCAGTGGAAATGGGCCATAAGAACCCATCCGGGTAGTTTCACGCATCCTCTGTTCTTGCGGTCTTGAGTATTGGAACTGAACTTGGTAGCTGATGATAACGTTACACGAGAACACGAGGACGCAAGATCACTGAAGAACGCACACTGAAAAAAGTGTTTCATGCAAAACTGTTGCAAACTATTTATTTATGTTGAATTTAAACAAACAAATTAATTTAATAATGTTCAACTTAATTTGTTTGTTTAAATTCAGCCCAAATAAATTGTTTACAACCACTTAATGTAAAAAAAAAAATGCGGAAATCCAAGGAATCATCTTTGATTACATTTTTTCAGTGCATATTGAAAAACAGCCACTCTCACACACTCTGACAAAAGCATGTGTGTATGATAGGCAGGGAGCTAGCTCATTTGCATTAAAGGCACAGGCAACAAAAACAGCTACAATGTGGTCAGAGTTGACCACATATAATATCGCTATAATAAATAATCTGATGGGTGTTTTGAGCTGAAACTTTTCTGACACATTCTGGAGACATAAAAGACTTCTCTTAAAACTTGAAAAAGGGGTCAAATTGGTGTCCTTTTAAAGTCTTAAATATACCCTCACAAAACCTATGGAAACCCTGTTATTCTTTTCGCAGGTGTGCAGATGTTCATTTGTAACAGAGAGCATTATGGGTATCTGCCGCAGCCTTTAGAGATGAAACAGACGCTGGAGGAGGAAGTGGAGAGTTTTAGCCACACTGTCACTGAGGCGCTAGGTGTGTATCACGAAATGTAAAGAATTGAAAAGGGTCTTTACAGCCAAACCCATCAGCTTTAAATCCTAGTGACTTTCTACTGATGTTAAATACAGTAGATCAGGAGTGAATAAACTGTGAATAGAAGGTGCGAGTCATCTTTTCACCTGTTCTACCTCTGTCTTTACTTGGCTAACACAAACATTCACTGTAAAGCTTTTCATAAAGCTTTCACAGAAAAGAGAGAACTTTCACTCTGTTGTGACATCTCTCACACATTTTAGTTTCCTGTCATTAGAGCAGCTTAACTTTGTTGTAGCATTTGTATGTTCAAAGGGTTCATTGTAGTCTAAATACGAAATATTTATGGAACTAAACACTGTCTGAGACATAACAATAAAAGTAATATTAGCAAAGCAGTGTTATACAAAATTCTCCATCCTATTTCTGCTGTGTGTAGCAGCTCTGTAAGAACCCTTAAAAATAAAGGTTCTTTATGGGAATTAATGGTTCAATACAGAACTTTTACTTTGCACTGAACATTTCAATTAAACAAAAATGTTCTTTAAAATTGTAAATATTCTTCTCATTTCTCACAGGTTCTTTAGATAACCAAATATGGATCTTCTTTGAAAGCATCACTGTGAAAACCCATCTCAAGCATAACTATTAAAGTTTCTCAAGAGAAATGCCTGTTTTTTTTTTTACTTTTACTTAAGACAGATAAAACATTCAATTCAGATGCTTATTTCACACTCAAATAAGAAGCTAAATAAAGTCACTGCAGGCAAAGATCTTAGAATCACCAAGAGGCGACACTCAATAGAATGTTCCATTGCAACAGCTGCTCCTAGCAACAGTTCGGATTCCACCATTTTGGAGTGAAAGCGATCGGCTGTCCATTGGATCTTATTGCTGTCACGATGGCAAGCAGCTGCTTTGTTTTTTATTTATTTATTTAAAAAGTGCATTAAACCTGAAAGACGACAATACAACACTTACTATCACAATCATCAGCACTTTTAATAGTTTATTTTACAGACTTATAATATGCTGTTTTCTATTGAAATTTTCATTCCAAAATGGCCACTATCGCACTAGAATGTCGCCTCTTGGCGGTTCTATGCTCTTAATATGCTAATAGCACTGAAAGCCTATGGCTGTGTTTGAAACCGCCTACTACTCAATAGGTACTGCATTTAAATTTAAATGTACAACTCGGCAGTTATAAAAGTACGTTCTATACAGTATGAATGTAAGAAGTATGAATGGAATTTGGACGTAATACATTCGCCATTTTGTCATGGTAACGTGACCTACCTGCATCAGTTGCGTCGCTTCACTCCCATCAAAGAGCTTAGAATGACCAAGAGGCGACACTCAATAGAATGTTGCATTGCAACAGCAGCACCCAGCAACAGCCACGGATTCCGCCATTTTGGAGTAAAAGCGATCGGCCGTCCATTGGATCTTATTGCTGTTGCGATGGCAAGCAGCTGCTTTGTTTTTTATTTATTTATTTAAAAAGCGCATTAAAGGTGAGACACAACCTCAAAGGCTACAATACAACACTTACTATCACAATTATCCTCACTTTTAATAGTTTATATTACAGATTTATAATATGCTGTTGTTCTGTTGGACTTTTCATTCCAAAATGGCCGCCACGTGACACTAGCAGCATCTAGTGGCTGTTTTCCAAATGGCACTAGAGTGTCGCTTCTTGGTGATTCTATGCTCTTTGCTCCTATTCATGAATTCTCTCGCAGGGCATCATGGGATAGCGCAGCATACATGGGATGCGCACTTTAAAATCTCACCGGAAGTAGTAAGTCATCCAGGTACTTCTCTCATACTGATTTTCGAATTCTGTGAATTCGGATGAACTACTTGGCTCGCATACTGATTTTAACGTGTTGTATAGTATGGAAGTATGCGGTTTCAAACACAGCCTATGTCTCTTCCTGCAAACTGCCATTCAAAGCCACACTTTACAACTTTAGATTAGCTTAACTTTAACTTTAGATTAACTTTAGCTTTAGATTAGCGCACACTAGACAACATCACAATACATCATGTAACATTCACTAGAGAGAAAACTTTATAGTAAAGTTAGTATTGAGGTTGTTGACGTTTGCCTGCCATTTTCTTTCTGAACCACATCCGTGAACACTCCAATGACATAATTTATGCACAAACAGACTTCACAGAGGTGTGCAATTACATATTTAGCTATCCAATTCCACAGGACAGCCTATCGTAACATACAAATCAAACATTTTGATTGGACGATCTTTTCTTGGTCTTACACACCTTCCACAGAGTATTAAAATAAATACAGTGAACAGCATAAATGAGTACAGTTTGGGTGTACTATTATTTGCTAAATTAGCTCTAGCTTTGGCTAATCTAATGTCCATGCACTAACATTGTATAGCATCCTGTAGAAAATAAGAATTTAATAGAGAGATCTGTGAGGAGTGTACTCATTTATGCTGGGCATTGTTTTAATACATTTGGACCACTAAATATCATGATTGCAATCAGGATGTGAGGATACTTTCAGCAAGCATGATAAGACAATCAACTATTACACCTTTAAGTACAGTCTGTTTTAACCCAACATTGGATTAATATTTTCAATGCCATTTGTATTATACTTTTTAACCCAAGATTTGTCCCCATTTGACCCAATGTCAAGTTAAAACAACCCAGCATTTTAGAGTGTGCACTCAAGTGGTATGTACTATGAATGTAATCTTATTACGGAGCTCTAATCTCTAAAACTTGACTATAAGGCATGAAGATATTGAGATACTGCAAACATTAACATCATAATAATCTGCTATTTGTATTTGTAACAACACTTTGTACAAGTGGACATTCAATATTATATAGATTATTTTATGTTTTTAAGGCGTGCTATTATGCAAAAATCACAGTGGTGTGGCAACAGTCAACAATATAACCAGCTTCTAATGGTAAACATATATTAATTTAATTTTCATAATCACACTACATAAAAACAGCCTGCAGAAACACTTTGATTGACAATCTCCCTTTGTACGTCATAAGACGGAGAAAGTCCTGTCAATTTTCGATGATCTCTCCCACATTAGCATAGGACGGTAGTCTTGTTTTTGAATCTGCCACTATGCTAAAGCAAAGGCATTTGTAGCTCCACCCTCTTTTGAAAAAAAGCACAATCTCATTAGAATTTAAAGCGACATACACCAAAACGACACCATTTGGAACAAAGCCTAAATGAGGCAGTTTTATAGAGCTGTAAAACATTATTTGTGTGGTATTTTGAGCTGAAACTTCACATACATACTCTAGGGGCATCAGAGACTTATTTTACATTTTGTAAAAAGGGGCACAATAAGTCCCCTTTATTTAAAATTGATTAACAAGCACAGCTTCACGACTATCGCTAACTCCGTCTGTTTTCCAGAAAATATTTCATTTGTGGATAAAAGAGAAATAATCTGAAGTTTATGTTCCACAGTTGACTTTAAAATGGAAACTTCACAATATTTGCACATTGTCTCCAAACCCAAAGACACCATGGCTTTCAATCAGGTATATAAACAGCTAAAATACAAGAATGTTGTCACATATTCAGTTTTTGAGTTAATATGCAGTACTCATATTAAACAGAAAACTTTTGTGTCATATCCTCTCCTCATTTTAGGTCTACCTGATCAATCTGAAGCGTCGGGAAGATCGTAGAGATCGTATGCTGCGCTCGCTGGAAGTCCTAGGCATAGACGTCACCCTCACTGATGCGGTGGATGGCAAGTATGATGTTATATCCCACACTTTTGCCTTTGCATTTAATTTGTATATTAAACACTTACTATATTTTACTGTTACACAACATGCCACTGTCATAAATTACTCCTTTCTGTTTCTCCTCCAAGAGCCATGAATTCAACTCAGCTCAGGACTTTAGGAATCGAGATGCTTCCTGGTTATAAAGATCCCTACTCTGACCGAGTGCTGACTAAGGGGGAAATCGGCTGCTTCCTTAGTCATTACAACATCTGGAAAAAGGTACAAAGCAAAAAATAGTGCCCCACAATCAACTGCAACAAGAACTCTTGTGCATATTAACCACATATGTGTGGGTCAATTAAAATATTGCACATTGGTCCTTAAAGGGACAGTTCACCCAAAACTGAACATTTTGTCATCATTTACTCACCCTTAACTTGTTGCAGACCTGTTTGACTTGGTTTCTTCTGTTGAACACAAAAGAAAGCTGGGTGTCAATTATTACTGATTTTCAGCTTTCTTTAAAATATCCTTTTTTGTGTTCAACAGAATAAAGAAACTCTAAAGAAAAAGAAAGTTTGGAACTTGAGGGTGATTAAAAATGAGTAAATTTTCATTTTTAGTGGACAAAAATATCCAACCCAGGCTCATTATGAAAACGTACCTCCATTGACGTTTCTGGAGACCGCGAAATACGTCCCGGCGGCACGTTTTTCTGCAGTTTTTGTTTTAGAATTCGCGCCTGCTGTTCTCGCGTAAACCCACCAGAGGCCACTGTCGACTCACTTTTGGACAGGCTTTCTGACTGACTGAGCGAACGATTGGCTGACCCACTCTCCCCCTTCCCTAAACCCAACCAGTTTTATTGATTGACCCGCCCAACCACTTCCCTAAACCCAACCAACACGTTTCAAACGCAATCCAAAAAAATAAAAGCCCTCGTCTGACTTTTTTTTTTTTTTACCACATCCTCACCCTGCTATTCACTTGTTTGTTTTATATTTTAGATTCTGTTTTTGTCTTACCTGCTTTCTGGAACCGCTCTTCACCAGACTCGAACCCCCGTCTTCGTGGTCAACTCCTCTGTGCATCTCAAATCCGCCTACGGACGTGGATCGCTAACGGGACAAACTGGTTGCAACCGGAATGCCGTCCATACGTAAGCGGTCAGCTGGTCAGCGCGAAAAGGAACGGCGTCACACCGCCCCGTAGCGTTCGTTTAAAGAAATGAAATGCAGCCATACTTACCTCCGTCTACGTAATTTGCTGTCTCCAGAAACGTCATCTGGGCTACGTTTTCACAATGAGCCTGTGGTGAAAATATCTGTCAAAAATTATATATTAATTTAAATTTTTTTATTATATATTATCTGTTTATATTATCTATAATATCTGTCATTATAGTGTTATATATTAATAGATCACCATTTTAGATAACAGATTATTTTGCTAGCATCATTCCTGATAATAATTTGCCTTTCAAAATTTTTATCCTTTAAATTCCAATTTAAAATATGTATAACACCATTGTTTTTTTATGAAAAAACAAGATAAATAAAATCAACAATATAGTCTTGAAGGTACCACATTATATTTGGTGGCTTTAATTACTATGTACTTTTATTTAAATTAGTCATTTGGTACAATGCACTTATGTACACACATGTTTTTATATTGAACATTGCAAAAATGATCTGTATGTAATTCACTGTAAAAAAATTGCTGGGCTCCTCACAATTGCTTCATGTTGTCCCAACACAAATGGAATAAATTAGCTTAATTGTTAAACAAATTTAAGTGGAATGAACATAAAACAATTAATTTGTCCTCCCAAAAATCTCAAGAATTGTGTTGATTCAGCTCATTTTAAATAAGTAGCTTGAACAAGTTGGGACATCATGAAGGAATTAAGTTAACTTATTAGTTTTTACAGATTTAAACATAAAACAATTAAGTTGTCCTAAAACAAATCAAGAATTGTGTTGTTTCAGCTAAATAAGTAGTTTGAACAAATAGCAAATGTAACTTACTTTTTGAGTTTATATTCGTAATTAATCCGTAATTACATTACATAACTACACTGTTGACCCTTCCCATACATATTAATCCACCTTTAACCCACCATACCACCAAAACAGTCACTTACTTTACCCGTATCCCACCTCAATAACACCAGAAGTGCTGTGCAATACAATTGGAACGTAATATGTACAATATATTTGTTTAAGTACCTACTAGTTATGACCATTTAATATAAACTGGGAGCCTCTGATATCATACAAAAACTTGGCCATTGTCTTGCATTTTATGAATCACCAATGATCAAGAATTCAGCTAAAAAATATTTCATAAGGCCTCTCTTTAACTGAGTGTCCACCTCTATAAACTCTTCTTGCTGTGCGTGGCCCACAGGTGCTGGAGCTCCAGCAACAGCAGGTTCTTGTACTGGAGGACGACGTCAGATTTGAGCCGAACTTCAAAAGCCGCCTCAACACCATCATGGAGGATGTGAAACGATCAGGCCTCCAGTGGGACTTAATGTGAGTTGTGATAATTATTTTACAGTCTCTATTCTGGATCTATTACTAGCTTCTTCCACGGTTTAAAGCCCTGCTCATCTTATGGGAATTAATAGATTTTCCCTACCAGCAAAAGTTAATTTTAGACAAGGAAACCGACACCAAATATAAAAGCCACTGAATAAATCTCTGAGGAATATCCAAAAGATAACGTTAGATGTAAGAATTGGAGCTTTGACAAGGACTTGACAGTTTTAAATGACTGAAAAATGTTTGCGGGTGCAGAATATGGATCGTAAGTGCCCACAATTTACAGTTTGTGATCATATTTCAGCTCTGTTCTGTTGATATGTAATCACATATTTGTAGCTTGAAACAGATGGAAATATGACCAGTTTGTGCTGAATTTCTATAGAGATCCCGTGTAGCTGCCATTCATTCATTCATTCATTTTCTTTTCAGCTTAGTCCCTTTATTAATCTGCAATCGCCACAGAGGAATGAACCGCCAACTTATCCAGCATCTGTTTTACGTAGCAGATGCCCTTCCAGCTGCAACCCATCACTAGGAAACTTCCATACACTCTCATTCACACTCATACACTACGAATAATTTAGCGTACCCAATTCACCTGTACCACATGTCTTTGGACTTGTGGGGGAAACCGGAGCACTCGGAGGAAACGCACACGAACGCAGGGAGAACATGCAAACTCCACACAGAAATGCCAACTGACCCAGCCGAGGCTCGAACCAGCCACCTTCTTGCTGTGAGGCGACAGCACTACCTACTGTGCCACTGCATCGCCCCATGTAGCTGCCATTACGACCAATTATTTTTTTGCCCACCACGTCTCAGCTCATGTGACCGAAAACTATCAATTACAAGCTTGATTAGCTAGTTTAGGTCTGTTCGATTAGGGTTGGAGCCAAACTCTGCAGGAAGACAAACAACCCCTGGTCTTTTCCTGCAGTCACACTAGAGACTAAGGGGCCGGATTAAATAATTGATTTATAATGATTAGACATTGAAAAAAGCGAGCAATGTTTTACATTTCTGTACAGAGGCCATGTTTTGATCTTCGAGTGGTCTGAAGTAGTCAGTGTTGCACAAGCTTGCGTTTCCAGTCTGTGGCATTCGCTTGCGTATGAATGGAAGTCTATGGGGCGAAAAGTGCAGTGTGACCGTGGCTTTAGTGGTAAATGATCATCTTGAGGTCCACAAATAAACATTTCATAAAGCAAAATGTCATCGTTAATTAGCAAGTTTCACATTTTCCCTGTTTATTTCCCCATATTTATTTTTCTCTTTAAGCTATGTGGGGCGTAAACGGTTGCAAATCAAGCACCCGGAGCGCTGGGTGGAAGGAGTGAAGAACCTGGTCAGCCCAGATTACTCGTATTGGACTTTGGGTTATGCCCTTTCACTGCAAGGGGCAAAGAAGCTTCTGGAAGCCCAGCCTCTCAGCAAGATGCTCCCTGTTGATGAGTTTCTGCCTGTTATGTTCAACAAGCACCCCAAGTAAGCACTGGTAGATGTTGCTAATTAAATGCATACTTCATGCAAAAACTAAAATTCTATAATCATTTACTATCCCCCATTTTGTTCCAAACCGGTTTGAATTTCTTATTTTGTTGAACACAAAGATATCGTGAAGAAATGTTAGAAAGCAGCAGCCATTGAATTTCAATTTTTTGTTCCTACTAAGGATGCCAATGGCTTCTGGTTTCCAACATAATTCAGAATATCATCTTTTGTGTTCAACTGATGAAACAACTCATTAAAGTGGGGAAATTTTGAATGTGAACTGTCCCTTTAAAGATCATCCTCTACTCACCTTCATTTAAACCTAAATAAAAGGCAGCGCAAAATGTTCTCGATCTGATACACAAATTCTATGTACACTAATCATCGTTTATGTTATATACAAATTAATGAAAGACTAAATGAAACATCATCATATAAAGTCATCACAATAATATCCATATATATTATTGTCTGTGACAATAATAGGCAGCATAGTGTATTGAACTGGTAAATGTTTACATGACATAAATTAGAGCTGCACAGTATATCGTTTCAGCACCCATATTGCAATGCGATCATTCACAGTAGTCATATCACACAAAATATGCAATGTTGTGTCTGGATTATCATTTGCATGAGTTTTTTGAGGCCTGTTACTGTATGAGGATTTTAAAAGCATTCAGGCCTAAGAAATTGTATTATTTGTAACTTTAATAACTATTGATTTTATTGATTTATTTATAAAACGAAGACTATGCAGTATTATTTTACATTTGATTATTCAATTATTTTAAACCTGAATACTGTTAAGACTGCTCGGAAAACAATAAAACATTGTTTTTTTAAATAAATATATTTTCCCTTATTGTATTTATCTATGCTTGTAGACTGTTTATATTATACGCAGATGGACTCCTTTACAGAACCAGTCCAATCAACAACAAAAATAATAATAATTAGGCATGTTAACTGTTAGTAAGAGAGTATGTTTTTTTTTAACTGGGAATGGTACGTAACATGTTTAATAATGTGGTTCCTAGTTATTTGGTGAACTATTTTCAAATGGTGAGGCAACAGCATTCATACAGTACTAGGAGTTGGGATTTTAATATTTGTTTATTTAAATTTAGAAGTCTAGTGGGGAAAAATATGTTTTTATATACAAGTGCAATCATGTGGAACAAATTACCAAAATCGATCAAGGACATAAAAGATTTAAGGAGGTTAAAAAAAGCAATCAAAAGATGGTTGTTTGATGAGGATAATTAGTTTGGATGGTGGACGAAGATGTTTTTATTTTATATGTTACTGGATTGTGTAAAGGGCTGTAGCTTGAAGGCCACTCGCTGCGTGGGACGTATGTTGGATAAGTTGATGGTTCGTTCCGCTGTGGCGATCCCTGATTAATAGAGGGACTAAGACGAAAAGAAAAATTAATGAATGAATGTATTTGTGAATTATTTTGTTTCAGTTTTAAAAATGTATGAGGTACTGTCTGTTTTATGCATCATCGGTATTTTGAAGCCATACTTTGTTTTATTTAACAGCGAGGACCACAATGGAAACAAGCCCAGGGCTTTATTGTGTTTTTATCCTCGACAGTTTTTATTTCAAAATGTATGGGATACTTGTACAGCTTGTCTAAAATCTGTCAAATACAATTCAATTCAAAATTCAATTCAACATAAAAAATTATATATTTTTTTCCAAATAGAGATATTCTAGTCATCTGGTGAAATTGTACTCATATCGCAATATATATGGCAGAAAAACTAAATATCGTGCAGCCGTAACATGAATGATAGCATGCATTTTTACATTACTTCAATTTAGCGGCTTTGCGTCACATTATAATCACGATAAGTTGATATTTTGACAAATTTTGACAGTCGTTTACTTATTCCTCATTTGTTCCAAACGTTTCCATTTCCTCAGTTGAACACAAAGGAAGATATTTTGAGGAATTTTAAAACTAGGAGCTTCCATTCCATTTCTGTTTTCTATTCTGGAAGTCAATGGCTACTGGTTTCCAACATGCATCAAAATCTCTTCTTTTGTGTTCCACATAAAGAACAAGATCAAATGAATAAATACAATTTTTAAAATAAGCCGACTTGACGGGGAAGTGGGTAGCACTATCACCTCACAGTAGGTCGCTGGTTTGACCCTCGGCTGGGTCAGTTGGCATTTCTGTGAGGAGTTTGCATGTTCTCCCTGTGTTGGGGTGGTTTCCCCCGACAGTCCAAAGACATGCGCTATAAGGGAATTGGGTGAGCTAAAACTGTCCATAGTTTATGTCTGTGAATGAGAGTTTATGATTGTTTCCCAGTGATGGGTTGAAGCCGAAAGGGCATCCGCTCTGTAAAAAATATGCTGGATAAGTTGGCTGTACATATCGCTGTGGCGACTCCAGATTAATAAAGGGACTAAGTCGATAATAAAATGAATAAATGAGCCATCTTGCTAATATAATGATTTTTACAAAGCCACATTTTGTTTACTTCTTATTTGTTTACTTCTTATTTTGTTTATTTCTTTCAATGATGTGACTCTAGTGTGCCCTCTGCCTGTAGGAAGGAATACATGTCCCATTTTCAACTGAGAGACCTGAAGGCTTTCTCCGTTCAACCCCTGCTGCTGTTTCCCACACACTACACTGGAGAAGCAGGCTATTTCAGTGACACGGAGACCTCCAGCATCTGGGATGACGAGACCGTGTCCACTGACTGGGACCGTCATCGCATCCGTGGAGGAAAAACCAGCACATCTGTCTCTGAGAGCAGCCCGAAGGACGAATTCTAAAGCTATAACTTCTTGGGAAACTAGACATTTCAATGCAGGGTGCGCGAATCATACATTGACTATCAGGGGGTGGGGTGAACATATTCGGTATAATGTTAGTTCTTATAGATGCTTCAATTAATCAAATGTATGATTTATTTAAATTACATCTATTTTAATAACAAAACGTATTTACGTTTTATGTGTTTTGTGGGATGACCTACAGTCTCTTCTTAGCAATTTCAGATGTTTCTGAAGGTCAAACTATACAAACTAGGTAGCCAATTTGACTTTACTTTTAGGCTATATGTCAAAACAAACACCTATTTTACAAGAACAGTGTCTTGTGAACACTTACCACGTCTGTCTGTGCTCTAGAACTGCCAGTTTCAGACTTTTGAATGAATTTTTTTCTCATAGACGGATTGGCGCGATTATGCATTCACAATGGTATGGGCCATTATAGGGGTGGTCGAATGTTTATTTAAATTATGTTATTTGGATTTTTAATATTAGGATACAGATCAGAGCAAACTATTTTTCACTATTTAGAGGGATACCCCCATACATGTTGTTTTGACATCCATTTTAGTTACCAAACTATGGACTTAGGGTTAGTTCACCTAAAAAAAGTTAATGTTCGCTGTTAATTGCTCGCCCTCATGTCATTCCAATTCTCTAGTAATCTAGTAAAACATTATTAAACATATTTGCAGTTTCCCTGTTTTCTATAAAATACCAAACCGGTGTTCTGTCGATTTGTCCTACCTTGTCAGATTGTCCTACCTCCCATTCAAAAAGTAGCTACCACCTTTTGATGACGCAATATGCTGCCCATCAGATTTTGCTACCAGTGTAAATATTAATGTGGATTAATGTGGGGTAATATGTGTGATACGAAGCTATAATATCGCCCTAACCTATACCTAATCCCCAACTCCCCAACCTCAAAACCATTGGTAGCATAATCTGGTAGGATAACATGTCAGGACACCTGTTCTCGAGGGTGTGTGATGTCATTACCATGTCGATACAGTACACGATCTGTCACTAATTAAAACTGCTTAATTCACTTGATTTAAACATTCTTCCAAAGATTTGGGATAATGTAAGTACAAACAACGAAAAATACAATACTGTTGTAGTGGTTTTTAGATATTAGAATGAAAAAATCTTTACATGTTGTGCATTTAAAGTCAAAATAAAAAAGTTAAGATGGTAGTATCTGTATGTTAGCTTTAATCATATATATGAGCTATTGTGTGCTCCAAAACAGTGACAAAGTTCACAATAAGAAGATATAAACATCCAAAGTTTGCAGTTTGTAACTTCTGCCTGAATACTTCATACTTCAGTTTCTCGTCAAATCTTCTGACCAATCAAATGCTCTCAAGTATCTGACATGTCCCGCCCTCTTCAAGATGCTATTGCTATATGCGCTTGATCTCAATCCCTCTCACTGGCAAAGCTGTGGTAAAAATAAAACACTATTGGCTGTTTTTTAAAGGGGGAGGAGCTATGCCATTTCCCGGTCTATCTTCATGTTTCAGCTTAAATGTAGTCACACATCGAACAAAAACACACACTTTAAAGCACTTGACGAGACATTTAGAACCATGCTGAGGAACATACAGCTTAAATAGTCCACTGTAATTGTAATGTTGATAATAATGATGATTAATAGCAGTTAATCCAAATGTTGTATTTATTTAATGCTTCACTCAGGTTACACATACTCAATAAGAATCAATTAGCAGCAAAAAATATTTTAAATTAAGCAAGACAGTGCTTAATATTTTATTTAAAGGGGTCCTATTATGCAATAATCACTTTTGTAAAGGATTTAAACAAGTTGTTTGTCCACAGTTTGAATATAACCAGCTTCTGATGGTAAAAACGTGTTCATTTAATTTTTTATAATCACACTTCATAAAAACAGTCTGCAGGAACAATTTGATTGACATTCTCCCTTTGTACGCACCGAAAGAGGGGGAAAGCCCTGCCCGTTGGTGACGATTTCTCCCTCATTAGCACAGGATGTTAGTCTTGCTTATTCTGCCACTATGCGGACACATGGGTGTTTGTAGCTCCGCCCTATTTTAAAAAAAGAGACCTAGGAGCACAAACACATTTGAATTTAAAGCGACACTCACCAAAACGGCACAATTAGGATCAAACCCTAAAAAGGGCAGTTTTAAAGTGTTATAAAACATTATTTGAGGGGCATTTTGAGCTGAAACTTCCCATACACACTCTAGAGAAATAAAAAGGAGCGCAATGGCTGCCCTTTAATATATTACACACACACACATATATATAAAATTTTCCACCCAGTACGCAAGGAAAAGCTGGAAAACTATATTGAAATCATATAATCACATTCCAGTTTTCTTATATAAAAGAAAGAAACACCAAAACACAATTGATCCTTAATCAGTTTTATTATTTAAAAAGCTGTGGAGGGTTTTTTTGTTGTTTCTGTTGGAGGTAAACAAATCGAATCAAATCAAATTATTAATCAAGTCTCATAAGTACTGAAAAAAAAGAAGATATTTTAAAGCACACCAAAAACAAAGCATGTAATAAATAAAAGTAAACTGAGGAAAATTGAAAAACAAAAGCGAAACATTAGGTCCTGCTCATGAAGGACAGAGGTTTTCAGCATTACATTTTATCACCTGAGGAGAAAACATTGAAGCGTCCGTATTGACAAATCCCATCAGTTCTCTTTGATATGAGACTTGTCTGTAGACCGAGACTTTAATTTACACGTCCTTTTAGTGTAATCACTACAGACAACCTGCCAATCAGTGCATAACCATTTTAGTGTGTCAAAACAGGTGGACAAGATCTAGATTGTACGCCAAGCAAGAAAGCAATAATAAAAAAGAAAAGCTGTCACTACATTTTCTCAATCTAGCATCATAATTAAAAGCAGCCGCACTTGCACACATCATAGTTCACTTTGAATTTGACATGCAGAGATCTGATGCCTCAAACAGCAAATAACGCAGCATTTTTTTCCCCCAGAAGGAACTATAGGTGTTTTACGCTATCTAGGTTCTGTCTTAAATCATCTAGAAACAGCTAGATTTTCTGCATACTATAGACATCTACAGTACATAAACCAATACAAAAGCATAAGAAACAAGACCTTCCAGTATATCAAACCAAATACGAAAGATAACAGCTGAAATCAAAGACCACAAAACGCACAAATAATAACATCATAATAAAAAAGTTCAGACTTGATCCAGTAGTTTGTGATGGCTGTCCGGAATGCTAGCTGCGAATGTTGTTGAGTATAATGGGTGGGATATCAAATGCTAAACCCGGACTGCTAAAAGGGGGCATTGTGAGTGGAAAAACTTTTTAAAAGGACACGATCACAATAGTCTCAGTCTGTTAAGAATCACACACAAAGCCCAACACAGTGTACCACTGATGTCGTCAATGGTCAACAGATCCACAGACGAAACGCTACAGGAAAACAACTATTAAAAAGACGACACACACACACAAAAAAAAAAAACCCGGCCAAACATACAAGCATTGTGAGGAATACGTCATTTAATTAGCTACAGAACAAACAGTCTTAGATACTATTCTGGATTTGGTTCGATTAGTTTAGTTTTTGTTGAGAACGTTTACCAGTTGTCTCCATTGCACTTCAAGCTACTGCCAGCAGTCACTTTAAAACGCTTAGAGTATTGCATGATTAGAAACGCTGTGATGAACCATTGATGCCATCTGACTTTTCAATACACAAAAGCAAAACACAAATCAAATTGAGAAGTCCACAAAAAAAGAAGTCCGTTTTTCCTCACACTGGTTTAAGCACTCAAACGAAGGTGCATATATTTACGAATGTATTGATTTATCGTGACAGGTCTTTATCCGCTTCCGCAGTGTTCGTTTAGTTGAGCACTGCGCAGTAGCATCTATACAGTGAAACCCATCACACTAGCAGACGACTAGCATCGTTGACAATACCAGTAAGAAAAAAAGTGCAATATTGCATGTGTATTTCTTTAGTTGAGAAGAATGACGCCTGACGGCATACCTGTAGAGAATATATTCGACAGTAAACAATGGTGCAAAACAAGTCAAAAGATTTTTAAGGCTTTCTGAGTTTCCTGATTTTTCTTTTTGTTCTCTGAGATAGTTGTAAGAGGTCCGCAGGTGGGACAGTTTCGGAGAGATTGACTCTCCCGCGTGAATACACACACACACATACATACGATCGTGACGCGCAAACATTCGCACACAAGCAGCACTAATCTATTCAAGCGTGTACTCTCACCCCTAATATAAGGTGTATTACTTCTAGTAGTTCATATAATAACATCTTTACCATTGAAGCTGCAAGCATAGATATTTATCTACACGTATCCACATTACTATTAAACACATTGCTACATGTACCAACATGTCAAAATTACAACAAAAGAGTTCCTCAAAATGGAAAAATATCATCATAATAATAATAATAAATGCACGGTCTAATAATAATAATAATAAAACAAACTATTTCAGTTGCCATGCTGATACTACTTAATAGAAAACGTAAGCACAAAAGTAAATTAAAGATGAAAATAACTTATTACCATTTCAGTAGGGAAAGCGGTGTGGAAAAGCGGCATTACAGGCAGTGTTTCTACCCAAAAGGAAACTCACTGGCAATTTCAGTTCCAGCATTTTAATTGAGAATCAAATTTAGGGATTTGACGAACTTGAGATTAGCCAATTTGAAGAGGTTTAAGAACCCAGCAAACAATTTTGTGTTTAATGTATGGCTAATAGACATCTAAATGTCGACAGCTTGGCTAAAACAAGACTAAACATGGGCCCTCAGTGAAAATCTAATACACATCTAAGAATAGCCGAAAACAAATAGACAGATATATGTGTAGCCATGCATTTCTGCTTATTTGATGACTAGTCTAGTTTTGGCCTATTCTTAGATGTCTATTAGATTTTCACTGACAGCCCAAATTTAGCCTTGTTTTAGCCAAGACGACTATGTTTAGACGTCTATTAGACATCTTTTAAAAACAAAGAATGCTTGCTGGGAATGCATAAAGTCACTGCATGTGTTATGCGTGACAAATTCAAGAGTAACATACAAAAACTTTGCGATCATTCCGCAACTGAATGCGGTTATTGTATTGTAGAGCATGTCTGGACAAGTAAACCTAGAGACGGTTTGCCATTCCTGACTATACAAATAGGCATGGAATCAAGATTGTGTGTATTTTGTAAGCTGTATGGAACGACTGTAAAAAGACAAGAGTAGGTAGACTTTCCCTTAAACTGACACACGCTTTCTGGGGTTCTAAAACATGGCTGACAAGTGATACGAGATTACCCATGGAAAACATTGTGCTACTGCTGGTGGCCATTTTGTCTGCATGCATCCAAAAAAAAAAAGTGTTTTACTTTCATTTTTTAGACGATTCTGTTCCACCAAAAGCAAGCATTTTAAGATCATGTGATTTCTGAATCACGCGACTCGGAATGTGCTTAAGCATTTGTGTCTCCTTCACCCATTTTGGTCGTCACTGGTTGGGAGAAGAGGTTTCGGAGGAAGACGTGGGGAAGTTCTTCATTTTTGGCCTGTGGAAATGAGGACTGAGCCTTAAAAGGCTCCCATCATGCACGGCGATCGAGTCAAGCTGCGGCTTTTTATAGAGATGGTGGTCACAGTGCAGAAGGCGGGGGTCCCGGCGTTTTACTCGGCAGTGCTGGCGGCGACAGGCTGGATGGAAGTGGATCCCTGAGCCGAACCTTTGCGGTTGATCATGGAGGGGAGGAAGTTGGGGTGCCGGCGGGCGTGTTTGATGAGGTGGTCGCTGCGCATGAAGCGTTTGTCGCAGAGTGGGCATAGGAAGCGTTTCTCGCCGGTGTGGGTACGCAGATGTCTTGCCAACTCATCCGAACGGGCGAACTTCTTTTCACACTCAGGCCAAGTGCATGGAAAAGGCCTCTCACCTAGACAAAGGACACAGATAATCCACGACTCATTAGACCACACCAATGACATAATACAACACACAAATGCACGATTAATCGAAAAAAGATTGCAATCTCGATTCGACCCTACACCGTTCACAACAAATGTGCTTTTTGCGTTGTGAGGCGCATTTTTTTTTGAGCGTTTTGCCTCGTTGCGTTTTAAACACCTGGTGCCTTACGTTTTGCCGCTGCGTGCTGTGCTCGCAGTTAAAAGCTCCGAGCGGAAAAAGTGTTACATCAGTCGTGTCTTTTTCATTATCCAATCAGCTTTTTCAGTTTGTGTTGTCAAGACGACTACAGAGACTTTTAAAGATACAGGAGAGACTAGTGGTTATTGTTTTGAGTTATTCAGAGCTGTATGACTTAAAACTTGAATATCAAAATATTAATAAATATTAAAATTATAACAATATCAACAGCAGCACAATAGGGAGCTGATTCAGTCGTTGCCTAGCGACACAAAAAGCACACCGCACGTTTTTGGAACGTAAAAGTACATTAGGTGTGATCGGCCCCTAATTCAGCTTTTCTACTATTCAGCCAATTATATTTTCACGGTCAGAAGAGAAGAGTAAAACTGGTCATCTTCACATTGTTTTATCAACATAAGCGGACTTAGCAGTAAAAGTGAAACCGGCGCGCACATCATTTAAATGATCATAGCGCATTTTAGATTTATTATTACGACAAGCATTTGATGTTTTTTCTTTCATAAAGAACAAAAAGTGTTGTGCATGAAAATTAAATGTTTATTGGGTGAATATAACTACTCTAGCCTATATAATGTTGAATATAATGCAAGCGGGAATCTGATAATGACAAATGTCTCATTTTACCAGTGAAAAAATGGTCTAATAATGTTGTCAATGACAGATGATAAGCATATCTCAAACATAATAATTCAACTTAGGATTTATGAATAGTTGTTTTCAGATGTCATCACTTTACTGTGAATTAACACACAGGACATATTTAAAGTCTATTCAAGTGCATCATTCCAAGTCTATACAAGATTTAGCATTTTAACCAACCGTAAACCTACACCTATAGGCCTAATATTATTATTGTTGTTGTTTTACCACGTGTTTCAGAAATAACAATAATAATAGCCTACTCATATTAAACTATTTTACAATTACAGAATCATGAGAAAATTGTTATCTTGATTTCAAGAAGAAATAAAAATACCAGAATTGTGCAGCCCTAGTAGTGACATTTGTTTTTGAACTAGGGCTGCACAATATATTGTTTCAGCATTGAAACTGGAATGTGCACTTTTGCAACAGTCACATCACAGCAAATACAATACTGAGCCTAAATTATATTTGAGATTTTTTTTTTCTTCTTCTAGTTCAAAAAATCTTAATTTCAAATTTAAACAAGATTATTTTACTTAAGCCAATGACGGAGTATTTTAATTGTTTTAATACAGAACACTATTACGCTCTCTCTCTCTCTCTAAAAAAAAAAAAACTTAAAATGGAACAATTCGAACCATCTGGTGAAACTGTATATGTAACGCAGAAAGCAGATTGATGTATTTTTGTAACAAAAATATTTCTAGTTTTTAAAATTATAAACTCAAATCACTTACTTACAGCTAGTAACTGACGTATACAGCAAATGACACATGACTTAAAATGCACCCATAGTGGAAGCTCTGGAAATAGATGAGTATTGCAAGTTTGTTATATTTGTGTTAGACATGCGTTAACCCCCCCTGGTGTCTTATGGGTTTGTTTTATGACAGATTCGTTAGCTTTTGAAAGCTTCAAAACAAGTCACACCATCGTATAGCAATCTTGTCAATTTTGAACATTTTGAAACTACTCTTACTGTGTTCGTCTGAGAGAACAAAGTCAAATACACAGAGAATGGCTTGAGGGTGAGTAAAATCAAGTGCATTAAATATAAACTAGTTTGATTTTAGCTTAGGATTTTTATTTAGAACTAATTTTGTCACAGTAACAAATTTTTGTTACCGATACCAGTATTAAAGAATGAAAAAAGTAACCTTTTTGTTGTTTTAAATTAATTATTATTCAAATGTATTGAACACAATAACATAAAAGCTAAAAGTGAACGACATTGTGTTTATAATATATATAAATATATATATATATATATATATATATATATATATATATATATATATATATATATATATATATATATATATATATATAGTTGAAGTGAGAATTATTAGCCCACCTTTGAATTATTTTCTTTTTTTAAATATTTCCCAAATGATGTTTAACAGAGCAAGAAAATTTTCACAGTATGTCTGATAATATTTTTTCTTCTGGTGAAAGGCTTACTTGTTTTATATTGGCTAGAATAAATGCAGTTTTTCATTTTTTAAAAACCATTTTAAGGTCAAAATTATTAGCACTTTTAAGCTATATTTTTTCTCTCGATAGTCTACAGAACAAACCATCATTATACAATAACTTGCCTAATTACCTTATCCTGCCTAGTTAACCTAATTGACCTAGTTAAGACTTTAATTGTCACTTTAAGTTGTATAAAAGCGTCTTGAAAAAATATCTAGTAAAATATTATTTACTGTCATCATGGCAAAGATAAAATAAATCAGTTATTACAAATGAGTTATTAAAACTATGTTTAGAAATGTGTTGAAAAAATCTGCTCTCTGTTAAACAGAAACTGAGGAAAAAATAAACAGGGCTAATAATTCAGGAGGGCTAATATTTCTGACTTCATCTGTACATAAAATACTAGTATCAGTACTAAACTTTTGTTACAATGACAAAATTAGTTCTAAATATAATGCATAATCTAAAACCAAACTAATTTTCATTTAATGCACTTGGTATTTGTCAAAAGTTGCACATCATTTAGATGATGTACTAAAAAAAAAACGAATGGAATGTCGAACACATCATGTACTCTGTCTACACATGCAGTCACAGCTTCCCATACATTTATATCCAGATTAATGACAAAATAATCCAATAAAATTCACTAGACAAAGTGCATAATGTATAATTATCTTTAATTAGCCTTTTCAGGGAGTTCTGTGCTGTCAATCTGATAGCAATAATAGTGCCAATATAATTTGCCCCTGTTGAGATCCACCATTTTGTCTTACAAATCATACAGTACAGTTCGTAGACTAACATCGGTGGACTTTAACTTTTTCTAAGCTTCATTCATGCATCTTAATTAATTAAAAAGTTTTTTGTTCATAAAACTTCGTTCATGTGAATCATAACTGGTAACATTATAATATCTTGCACACCTAGGACTTAAATTTGATATTGCAGGAGCATCAACTTCTTTGCACTGTCTTTGTTCAAACTACTTTAAGTGCTGCTACAGTGCATTATGTCTGGTGTTTTTTCCTCTCCGTTTCCTGTGAAGTGATATACCGATGCACCCTTGTATATGGTGCAATGAAGTACTGAAAGCAATTAGAGATGGATGGATGGATAGATAGATAGAACACCAGGGTTTTTTTGTTCCTACACACAATTATTCCTACTTTGGACTTTTATCTCACTTATGATGACAGACTACCCCATCTAGCCCACTCGGTAGGGCACTTATGATCGAATGAAACGTAACTCTGGTGCTTTAATAGTGTACTGTACTAGATTAAAGTGTATTAATTATTAAAGGAGTACCAACTACTGCACTGCCACTGTACTAGTACACTGTACTAATGCTTTCTATGCGTAGTACCTACCTGTGCTTGCATTTTGTTACTGTACGAGTTTTTCTTGCTGTACAAGCTTCTGCACTTGTTTTCTGTTAAAAAAAAGCACCTTGTCAACACATTAGAAGTCCATTCAAGAACAAAAACTAGTGGTAACGGCCCGTATGTGAACGGCTCACGGGACATGCCAGGTGTGCGGTCTTAATAGCTCTTTTAGCTTTAGTCAAATAACAGAAAGTGCGTTTAAATGGGAAGCTGCGCCTGCGTATGCGGACTCGCGTTCTGTGCTCGAGCTCTGTTCATATGCAAATACGGGGTTCGTCACTATACTACTATACTCGGTCCTCCCTCACGCGCTCCTTCCTTTGTTCATAAACTTTCTTTGTTCGGAGGCCACAGTTGGGAGTTTTCCACTCTTTTGTCCAACTAACGAGATGTGAATTACATTATTTTCCGCGAATTCACTTTTAATATCTCTATTGAGAGTCTATAGCGAGAGTTGACAGCGGGCGCCCCTGACAACCGTCAACAAACTGCCGACAAATGAAACTTACTTTAACTATAGTACTCTAATAAAACTGTAATTGTCAATAATATATTCTTATTCACTGTACAGCCATTACATGGAACGTATATTTATACAAATAGCGTTACACAATGTATACAAAAACTACATAACAACTTTATTCATTTCCAAATTAAATGGCAAGAATTGTATGTATATATATATAATTAAATGTTCATTAACAGACACACGTACGCTGAAAACATACAGGTCTATGAATAGTAATGATATCTGCTGCATTAGCGTCCACCCCCTCCTCCCATGTGCTTCATCTTACCTGTGTGGGTCCTGATGTGCGCTTTTAGGTGGGATGATTTGCCGTACACCCTGTCACACCCGTCGAAAGTACAGGGGTGACGCTTAGTGGGGGACCGTGGCGCTCCCCCTCCTCCCCAAATCTGCTGAGACGTGTTATTGTACTGTCCCGGGACAGGGGTGGCAGAGGGGGTCATGGTCGGCGTTGGGGTGGTGGAGTCAGACAACGTGGTGTAGCCGCTCTCCCCGCATGACGAGTTGCTGCTCTCGGAATAAGCCGACATGGGGCGAAACTTGCCGTGCAGGTCGGTGAGGATCTCCGCCACCGTCATCATGTTGGCCCCGTCTAACCGGAGCGTCTCCCGCACCTCCCTGTCCTCGCTCGACCCGTCTGGCTCTCCGGCAGGAAGGCCCTGAGGAGGGGCCTGAGCCGCACCAGACACCGGGGTGGGTCGGTGGAGGACGGGACCGCTGGATATGGACACCAGACACTCGGCGGCCAGATAATCCGAATAGGCGAACGACATTTTAACGCGACCGCGTTTAACGACAAAGCTAAAGTTATGACGGAGTGCCTCGTTTCCTGAGCCCGGTCGGTTGTTCTCCAAAGACTTTCAACTCGTTGCTTTTTCTCATCAGCGATGACCTCTGCTATCTACATATGATAAAAATAAAGTAAACAAATCAAACTAACGACAAAAAACGCAAAAAATAAGTAAAAAATAATACGCTACCAGCGTGTCTGCGTTTCAAGCCCCAACGTGGTGTCCTACATCGCCCCTCGTTTCATTGTGTCTGCTGCTAGAACCGGCAAAGCCCACGCCACGCCCCCGGTAGCGAATTTAGTAATCCTACTACGAGAAAGGCGTGTTCATGAATATTAATTACGCAAGGCGCCGTTCTTACAGGGCTCTCAGCGGATTGGCTTAAAAAAGATACGTAGATAACGAGGCGGCAGTCTGCAGAAGTATAAACCAATCACGATGAGCTCGCGTGTGTAAATTCTAATACGTGACAGGACGCTGAAGAGTGGTTGCTAAGCAACTTCAGCGTGACGTTGTTAATATTCATCCGCTAACGTTTGCCGTAGTAGGATTCGCAATTTCGCTAGTTTCAGCATGCGACGTGGGAGAAACGCATCAAGTGACGTGAAGAACAGACGCGCACTTCGGGCGTGGAGCAAAGAAAATATATTTAAAAGTAAGTCGAACGACACTGGAAAAGTTCCTGTAGCAGCATTAGGCTTTGAATTATGACCTTTGTGTAGTTAAAGGTATAACTGGAGTGATAACAAAATTAGGCTACTCAAATGATCATTTGGAGATTTCATAGAATAAACAAGAAGTAAAAAGAAGGCAGTGTACATAATCCTTATTTTGGTACTTGATTTGTCTACAGGAAGCACGTTTACAACACAAGAACTTCAATGAAAACCTAACTAACTTGATTCTGTTCTCCCTCGTTTCAATATATGCCTAAAATGGGGACTGGTTACAACATGAACTTTCACTCATCTCATATGAAGTTAAACATGAATCCTTCATTTTTAGAAATCCTGTCTTCAGTTTTTAAACATCATCCTCATGCTTAACTACGGGGTACCTGCAGGTCCTGAAAAATCTAAAAGCAATAGTTCACCCTAACATTGTAAATTTGCCATCACTTACTCGTTATTGACTTGATTCCAAACTTATTTGAGATTCATTCTTCTGTTGATCACAAAATATTTTAAAGACTGTAAGGCTAGGGCTGGGCGATATGGCAAAAATACTTTCTTGATTAATTCCTTTCTATATTGAACAATAACTATATATATATATATATATATATATATATATATATATATATATATATATATATATATATATATATATATATATATATTGTTAATGCTTCTAGATTTAAAAGAGTATCCCAACAATCTCCGAAGCCACAAAAATTAAAGGGTCCATTAAATAGCATAACCTATTTTCGGTGGACATCTCTAATATCAACACACTTTTAAATTCCCATTGTTGCACATTTCTGCTGTGTGATTGACTCTTATATCAATATAGAGTTAAAAAGTCCAGAGCTTTTCATTGTTATGGACATAAATGTTATTGTGATTTGATATAATATCGTTTATTGGCCCAGCCCTAGTGGAAGCTCACTTCCACAGTAGAAAAAAGTCTGAATGCTACACACAATTCTGTCCAAACAGCTAGCAAAAGATGATTTTTTTTTTATCATAGGTGCCCCTTAAGTTGCATTTACCTTAAAAGCTCTGTTAACTTAGTTACACTAAAACCACAAACAAATTTATGTCAGCAGTTGAATTGAATGTGATCCTAGTCAGATTTTAAAAAAAAGACAATTTTTAGACCATTGGCAGAAGTGTGTTCTTAATTGACTCAAAATGACTTAATTATTTAAAAGTCGATTTGCTTATAAAGGAAACATCTTGATTTAGGAATCCTAAGAAGTTTGCACTGGAAATGAGAATAAAATTATGTGATCATCAAGTTTAAGCATTACGTTTTTGCATTGTGAACAATAGGAACAACAAAATAATGTCCATATTCCTAGAAGGATACTTTTGTAAAACAATCTGATGTTTTGTATGTACAGTGCTCAGCGTATATGAGTATACCCCTGTTTTAAATTCATATTTTTAATAGGAAGCTTTACAGTAATATATTTGTGCATATACATTAGTTTAGTCAGTCTGGAGCTTATGTAACAAAATGACGTACAATAATGGTCCAAAAACTAGTACACCCAAATTTATATGTTATGGAAAAATATTAAATACAAGTTTAAAAAGTTGGAAAAATCAAGAGAAGCAAAAAATTTAAATATTTAGTTGTAATTTTGTTGGTTGTAGGGAGGTTGTAATTTTTTTTTTGCAATATTTTGCTTGAATTTAATTGTATTATCTTTCAATTTCTAAATATGTTTGACAACTAGAATATTATTGTAATAAATATATCTGTTTAATAAATCTGTTTTGTTTAAATGCACCATAATACATTGCATATATTCACTGAAAAATGGATTTAACAAATATTAATTTTGAAAAATGGGGTGTACTCAATTGTGATGAGCATTGTACAAGTATAATAAAACTCATGTTTCTCCACAGATATTTATTTAGTAGAAATATAAAAATTGTTCTGTTACTTTTACTTCATTTCTTAAATTTTCGTTAATTATTTTTAAAGGGATAGTTCAGTCAAAAATGAAAATGTATTCAACATTTACTCTTCCTCAAGTGGTTTCAAACCTTGAACACCAAAGATGTTATTTTAAAGAAAGCTGAAAACCTGTAACCATCAAACAAAAAAAAAAAAAAACCATGAAAGTCAGTGGTTACAGGTTTACAACATTCTTCCAAATATCTTCTTTTGTGTTTAACAAAAGAAAGAAACTCATAAAGGTTTGAATCGAGCAAAGAATGACCAAATGATGACATAATTTTCAGTTTGGGTGAACTATCCATTTAATAAAGTATTAATAATCTACCATTATAAAACATGCAGAAATCATGTTTCAGTATGCATTCTTAGACAGAGTTCATCAATACAAAAATATGATCAGATGGATTCTGGTATATTTATAGTATACAGAGTATTCATAAAACAATGAGCCAAGAAAAAACACAGTAACATCATGAGATGTTGAGAGCCACTGTGGAAAAAGTAGGGCAACCTCAAGCAGATGCTGTGAATCATGCATGATGGTCTCCTCCCTTTTTTGTCCAACATATTTCTAAAAGGTGCAATGGAAAAGAGAAATTAAAGGAATAACAGAAAAATAGTATTAGTAGGTCAATAAACATAAAGGTTTCCCAGTACTGGGTTGCAGCTGGATGGGTATCCACTGTGTAAAACATATGCTGGATAAGTTGGCGGTTCATTCCACTGTGGCGACCTCTGAGTCATAATAGGACTAGCAGAAGGAAAATGAATGAATAAATGTATATAAAGGGGTAATTTCTACAAATTTATGTGGATTGAACATAAAACAACTATGCTGTTCCCCCCAAAAACCAAAGAATTCTGTTATTTCTCAAAAGTAATTGTTTTAAGTGTATAGTGAATGTGTATGAATGTGTTTTGTGTGTGTTTGTGAGGCTGTTAGCACGCACACACACACACACACACACACACACGCACACACACACACACACACACACACACACACACACACACACACACACGCGCACACACACACACACACACACACACACACACACACACACACACACACACACACACACACACACACACACACACACACACACACACACACACACTTAACAGGGATGCTCCATTGACATAGTGTATCTTATACTGTAAAAATGCTTATTATATGGCCTTAATTAATGTGTGTCCCTGTAAACCACCCTCATAGAGTACAACTACATTATACCCATGTCTAATCATACATAAACCTGTACACACACAAGCTCACATACTGGTTTGTTAAATGGAGTTCACCCAAAACTGAACATTCTATCATCAGTTACACACCCTTCACTTATCACAAACCTGTTTGAGTGTCTTTTTTTCATTGAAAACAAAATAACGTATTTTAAAAAATGTTTTAAATTAGGGCTGCACAATACTGGAAAAAACTGACACTGCGGTATTTTACTTTTGTATGATATACACTCTTTATTAGGTACACCTGTCCAACTGCTTGTTAACGCAAATTTTTTATCAGCCAATCCCATGGCAGCGACTCAAATGCTGCAGTTCAAACTGAGCATCAGAATGGGGAAGAAAGGTGATTTAAGTGACTTTGAATGTGGCATGGTTGTTGGTTGAGCTGGTTTGAGTATTTCAGAAACTGCTAATATACTGGGATTTTCACACACAGCCATCTCTAGGGTTTACAGAGAATGGTCCAAATAAGATAAAATATCCAGTGAGCAGCAGTTCTGTGGGTGCAAATGTCTTGTTGATGCCAGAGGTTAGATGAGAATGGCCAGGCTGGTTCGAGCTGATAGACAGGCAACAGTAACTCAAATAACCACTCTTTACAACCGAGGCATACAGAAGAGCATCTCTGAATGAACAACACAACGAACCTTGAGGTGGATGGGCTACAGCAACAGAACACCGGGTGGCACTCCTGTCAGCTAAGAACAATAAACTGAGGTCACAATTCACACAGGCTCACCAAAATTGGACAATAGAAGATTGGAGAAAAGTTACCTGGTCTGATGAGTCTGGATTTCTGCTGCGACATTCAGATGGTAGGGTCAGAATTTGTTGCATGGATCCAACATACCTTGTATTAACGGTTCAGGCTAGTGGTGGTGGTGTAATGGTGTGGGGGATATTTTTTTGGCACACTTTAAGCCCGTTAATACCAATTAAGCATCGTGTCAACGCCACAGCCTACCTGAGTATTGTTGCTGACCACGTCTATCCCTTTATGACCACAGTGGACCCATCCTCTGATGGCTACTTCCAGCAGGATAAAACATGTCATGTCATAAAGTGTGAATCATCTCAGACTGGTTTCTTGAACATGATAATGAGTTCACTGAACTCAAATGGCCTCCACAGTCACCAGACTCAATCCAATAAAGCGCCTTTGTGATGTGGTGGAACGGGAGATTCACATCATGGATTTGCAGCCGACAAATCTGCTGCAACTGTGTGATGCTATCATGTCAATATGGACCAAAATCTCTGATGAATATTTCCAGTACCTTGTTGAAGCTATCCTACGAAGGATAAAAGCAGTTCTGAAGGCAAAAGGGGGTCCAACCTGGTACAAGTAAGATGTACCTAATAGAGTGTCCGGTGAGAGTATATTACTACACTGAGTATTCACCAAATGAAATGAGTTGGAAAGAATTCATCATTTTAGATTTATTGGGATGATTTTGTAAGAAAGTGCACTTATATTCAATATATTAAACCAATCACAAACATTGAGAAAAGCAGTAGGGCTAATAAAATACACAGTGCTTTACGAATTTCTCGAAGGCTAGCAATATTCAATTCAATTTATTCAATTCCAATTTATTTGTATGTCACTTTCACAATAATTATTGTTTCAAAGCAGCTATCAGATACAATCTTTATTCAGATTTAATAATCACATGTAAAATAACACTCTTCATCGAAATACAATTCATCATTCTTAAAGTTAGAAACGTCATTTCATGCCTGAATACTTTAAACTGACTTGAAATGCTCACACAGTCACATGCCCTAAAAACACACATAAACGATAAATGATGGAAGTCAGTGGATACAGGTTTATAATATTCTTCAAAATACCTTCTTTATGTTTTAGTTAAACCGAAAAAGAAAGTCATGAAGGTTTGAAACCACTTCGGAGTGAGTACACGGTGGATAAATATTAATTTTGTGCGAACAATCGCTTTAGTTGCACAGCTATCCCAGCAGATGGCGCCATTAAAAAGGTCTCGCGACTCAGAAGAACTCAAAAACAAGTTTTCCTCTCACGTCTTCAAATTGAGATGCTGATTTGCAGACTCCTTTTAAACTTTAACAATAATATCACATATAATTGGGAATTTAACCCATTAAAGAAAAAAACAAACGTATAAGAAAGACGTTTTGATTTAGTTAGGCTTTCTCATATCCTCTCTCATTCCCAACTCTCACCCTATAACACCAGCACTTTTAGAGATATCCAGTTCATTTCACATCCGAGTTCAGTTTCATTTGGATAATAAACTGAACTAAACTGAACTGAACTTAAACACTACAAATTGAACTACACTGTTCCTATTTACTATGACCTTTTATGTGAAGCTGCTTTGACACAATCTACATTGTATAAGCGCTATACAAATAAAGGTGAATTGAATTGAATTGAATTGGATAATGCAAATGCTGTTTTTTGAATTTGGGTGCACACCAGTGAACTGTATGGCGTGTTTTAAATGTGAATGCAATCAAACTGATGTCTGATGCCCATGTCTGATTTGGTCAAACTGTGTATTTATGTCATTTTAACTGTGTTTAGTCACTTGCTTTTCTAAGACTGAGCCTTATATAGCCTACGTTTGTGACAACCATGTGCCATTATGTTCTTTGGAGACAAAGCTAAAATGTCAAAGTACAAAATAGCAAGCTTCTCTTCATTTCACTCTGGGTAAACAGCTGCTGGTTTGATGGTGCAGACATATCATTATTCGTAACCAAAAACCACCTTGTGAACACAATCCAGCTGGGGCAGGGGAGGGGAATCAGTCAAGCTCGGGTTCAGACCAGGCCGTCCAGCCAAGTGTGAAAGCACCCTAAACTAAAAACCAAATTAAACACACAGAGTGATCTATAACACTGTTATTTTTAGATAAAAAAAGATGAGTGTTTTCTCTTTTTTGTCTTGTCGGTAACTCTTTAATGGTCCATTACGTAATGCTAGTTAAAGTATTTACTAACCATTAACTTTGACTGCCTGCTCTACCTAACGGTTGACCATGTTTTGACTGTTTTAAATAATGACTGTTAAAGTAATTTCAAGAATGACTGTTTCAAATAATTGATTACACACACACACACACACACACGCACACACACACACACACACACACACACACACACACACAAACACACAAACACACACACACACACACACACACACAGCATTGTTGGTTTACAAAAAAAAAACAATCAAACACAATCCTGTTGCATTACTACACTTTATTTTGGTTTTATTGTAAAAAAAAAACACAAGAAAACATGTTAAATAAGAATTTGAAATATTTTATAGCACACTTCAAAAAATAAAGATGATTTAGTATTAAAAATGTTTTATTTTGATTATGTTTTTAAATAAATTGGTCTTACACTTCATATTTTTGGATTTTTCATAGTATTTGTATTCATTCTGGTACTTTTTACCATCAACATATCAACCCTTTAATAGAGGTTGATATTTTAGAAATTATGGGATGTGTTAAAAAACTTTGTCGAGTGTGCTAACTAGCGACATTAGGAATTAAGAATGCAATCCAAAAATTTTTCTTGGTCAGGTAGTTAAAGGGTTAAGTAAGTATGAATAATCTTGTAAAGCATTTATTAATCATAGTTCAACATTAACTAATGCTTTATTAAAATGTTAACATTAGTTAATGCATTGTGAGTTAACGAACTAACATTATTTAACTTAAATTACACTATCTAACATTAACAAACATGAATAAATGTTGTAATAAATGTATTACTAATAGTTTGTTCATGTTAGTAAATATATTAACATTATCTAATGGGCCATTCATTTAAAGTGTTACCGTCTTGTCTATTACAAAACTGATGGCTTTCTTTCAAGCAAAGAGTTGGAATCAGTCATTCATTCACATTATGATAGCGATTGGATTAATTGGTAACAATTTGAAGGCAGAACGGTGCTTTTCAAAAATGAATAGCAGTGTGAAGGCCCTTGTTTTACATCACTATCTTATAACACATCATTACTTTCACTCAGACATTATTAGTCCGAAACACTTTTTGGAGTGAAAAATGCTTAAAACTGGCTACTCTGAAAGTATCCGGAATTAAAAATAAGAAAAAAATACAATTGATGGACGCCAAGATTCTTTGAGCAGGGAAGTTGTTTGGTTTTACAAACTGCACTCAGTTCAACATAAGACTCATCCTATGTTCTAATCCCTTCAGAGGGACACTCCAAAGTGATTAAAGCAAAGGCATGAGCCCTTCCGAATAGAACCCACCCAGATCCGTTACTAGTTTTTCATTTAAAACAAGGTTTTCCTAATTTAGATATTCATTCATTCATTCATTCATTCATTTTCCTTTGGCTTAGTCCCTTTATGAATCAGGGGTTGCCACAGCGGAATGAACCGCCAACTTATCCAGCATATGTTTACACAGCGGATCCACACACAAATTCCAACTTACCCAGCCGAGGCTCGAACCAGCGACTTTCTTGCTGTGAGGCGACAGCACAACCAACTGCACCACCATGCCATGCCACAATCACAATTACTGTAATTTAAAAAAGAAATTTATAAACTGTAATTATTCAAAAAATTAAGGCAGCATGGTGCTTTACAAAATTACCATGGCACCTCAGCAAAAATTCTTTATTTTGTAAAAAGCACAGATAGAAAACAGCAATGACTGTAAATTTGAAGGAAGTTTACAGCAGGAAAAATGATTAGTAAGTGTTGAGACCTATGCCTTACATGGTTATCTTATAACACGTTATTATTCACTCACATCACTAGTCTCTCACATATCACTAGTCTCTAACAGACATCAGTCTCTCACAGACAGTTTCTCATTGTACATTAGATTAGATTAGATTTGTCATGTTCACTAGCGATTTGAGGACTGCAGAGATCGCTCGTGAACTACAATTCAGTCATGAACTACAGATCCCTTGATTCCACTATACATACACCAGGTTTCACTTCCACTGATTACACACACAGCTGAATCCTGTCACTAATGATTGTTTGGACTATTTATACACCTTGCACCCGTTTGTTGTTACTGAGTCGTTTGTTTTTGTGTGGTATGTTGTTCATGTGTTGTGTTCCCGTACCTTGCCTTAGTTTCTTGTTTTGTTTATTATTGTTCTTTTGATACTTTGATTTTTGGATGCCCTGTTGTTTTTCTGTTATCTGCACGATTATTTCTTCATTAAATGCATTTAGATCCTACCTTTTTTGTATCTGTGTTTTCAACGTACCGTGACAAGATTAGATTCAACTTTATTGTCATTACACATGTACAAGTACAAGGCAACGAAATGCAGTTTCGGTCTAACCAGCAGTGCAATAGCAGCAAGTGCAGGATACAGGTATAAGTTATAAAGTGCAGTTATAGAAAAACTATGGTAATATTTACAGATGGATGTACTATGAACATTATATACAGGTTGTATTAACAGATTTACAATAAATGAATATATGTACAGGTTACTATTAATAGCAGAAGTGTGCAGATAGATAAACATAATTACAGATGTCCATGTGCAGTGGGTATGTCCAGTTCAAATAAATGAATCAGTGCAATGAATATGTGCAAACTTTAAATGTGCAAATGTTAAATAGTGCAGTGATTGTGAGGAGTATACGTTAGAAGAGTGTGGGGGATGTATCATTGGGCTGTGTTGCACTTCACTTTTTGACACTGTAAAAATGTGTTCCACACAATTGATTTGTGTTGGGACAACATGAAGGAATTAAGATAACTTATTAGCTTTGACAAATTTATGTGGATTGAACAAAAAACAACTATGTTTCCCCCCCAAAAACTCAAGAATTGTGTTGTTTCAGCTCATTTTAATTCAGTCAACATAGGCTCATTCTGAAAATGTTGCCATATAAATGCTTCTGGAGATCGCAAATTATGTAGCCAGAAGTACGTATGACTGCATTTTTTTCAAACAAAAACAAAAGCCAACAAAAACAGAAGCCAACAGAAGCCAAAATATAAAACAAACGGGTCAATAGGTGCTCTTCAAAATACTATTGGTTGGGTTTAGGGAAGGGGTCGGTTGGTCAGTCAGTCAGTCAGTTAGTCAGTCAACAGCGGACTCTGGTGGATTTAAGTGATAAGAGCAAGTGAGAATGGCACTCACGAGAGAACTTTGAGATCTGAAAAGGCATACACAGCGACCTCTGACGGATGCGCGAAACAAAAACTGCAAAAAACGTTTGTTCTCTCCAGAAATGTATATACATAATCAGAATGAGCCTGGGTTGAATCAAGTACTTTGAACAAATAGCAAATGTCATTTTTTGAGTGCAAACACACTTTACTTATTCCCTAATATGCCACCATTTTAAAGTATGCTTCACTTTGTCAAGTGAACGAGGGAAGTTTACAGGGACGTACAGTATACCCCCGATCACTCAATTTTGACAGAGGGAGCGGGTAGGCTTCATATGTTCACTCCAGGAGCACCTATCTATTTTATGTCCATATTCCATTTAAACCCGTTCAGATGTTGTGGACACTTATGTAATCAATGATGTACAGTTAAAGTCAGAATTATTATTGTATGTTTTCCCCCCATTTCTATTTAAGGGACAGAAGATTTTTTTCAGCACATTTCTAAACACAATAGTTTTAGGGTGTACTCACACTATATGCTATCCGAACCGTGCCCAGGCCCGTGCTCTGAATTGCTCAAGCGCGGTTCAGTTGGCCAGCCCTGTCCCGGTTGGAAGAGGTGTGCCAGAGCGCGGTTCACTTGGGCTTTGGCGCGGTACGCTTGTAGTGTGAGTGCAAAGCGCTCCTCAGCCCGAAACTGAAGATGAAACGTGACTTTTAAGGGACCGTTTGATATGGATTTATTACTCATTTTTACTGTAAATGAGCGCAAACTGTCGTAGATTATTAAATATGTTAATTTGGATTTTGACTTTGATAAGATCTTTGCCAGATGCTCCACTCCAGAAAAAAATGGTCTTCATATCTACTCATGAGCAGGCAAGGGTTTTGGTGAAGCTTTTATTGTCTTGAATTTATGGTGATTTGAGTATTTAAGGGAAGTGCAGAAGTGTCTGGGGCATTCTGTAGCCTCAGGATCAGGACATAAATGTTGCAACGTACTTCTACACGGTCAGTTATTAATCTCTAACTCTTAAACGTATCTTTGAGTAATTGATGTTGTACAATCTGAATTGGCTTATTTTGTTTAATTATGTGAAATGGAATGGAAAATCTTTGCCTGACAAATAAATGTAAAATTCTTGTTTAACTCTGATATCTCCTGAAATCATTTAAATCTAGTAAATTGTTTAGGCTGATGTTTCCGCAGCCTACGACCAGGATAAGTCATACATTTAGGCTCAATGGATGGAGCATAGGCACAGCATTAGAGACCTGTTGATTTCTGACAATCACTGACTTAGTATAATTTAATCTAGTGGCTAAATCAAACTTTCTTAATGTATGAGCAAGCATGGGGCAGCCAATTATTACTTAAAGGAAATTAGTTTGAAGTTATATCCTATAAGAACCAGTCCTGGGGAGGATGTATCCGTGAGCAGAAGCTCCAAGCGACTTCGGGTAAACGATGAACCATTAACTGAAAATAAGGATTTATTATTTTTTATTAGTTAATCAATCTAAATTAGACTAAATCACAACCTATAATCAGCTTGAATTGGAAGAATCTAAATTTAAATTATTATAAATTGGAGTCAGATTAAATTCGGAGTTGGAAACAAATAAAAATAAATTTGAACAAATAAAATTATTCTTATCACATGTGCTAAAAAACTTACACGCATTTAACCTTCACCCATGCTGTTAGTTCCATCATAGGATTAATAGACGGACCCTTACATGTGCTATAGGTAAAATGAATCATCTAAATTGGCCATAGAGTATGTGTGTGAATGAGCGTGTCTGGGTTGCAGCTGGAATGGCTTCCGCTGCTTAAAACATAAGCTGGATAAGTTGGCAGTTGATTCTGCTGTGGCGACCCCTGATAAAATAAAGAGACCAAGCCAAAGGAAAATTAATAAATGACAGTACATAATTTTTTACTAGATATTTTGCAAGATAGTATTCAGCTTAAAATTAAATTCAAAGGTTTAACTAGGGTAATTAGGCAAGTTAGGGTAGTTTGGCAAGTCATTGTATAACAGATTTGTTCTGTAGACAATCGAAAAAACTAATATTGCTTAAGGGGGCTAATAATTTTGACCTGAAAATATAAAAAAATATTAAATAACTGCTTTTATTCTAGCTGAAATAAAACACATAAGACTTTCTCTAGAAGAAAAAATGTTATAGGAAATACTGTGAAAAATACCTTGCTCTGTTAAACATAATTTGTGAAATATTTAAAAAATAAAATAAATCACAGGAGGGCGGATAATGTTTACGTCAACTGTATATCTGATGGAACGACATGAAGGGAAGTTAGTGAGTGAAGGGCATAAGACAATTGGACTGTAATGACGTCCTAGTCTCTCAGCACATCACTAGTCTCTCTCAAACATCACTATATTGTATGAAATCATGAATGATTACAAAAAGTAAAAAGATTTTAGATATCCTCCAGTTTCAGTAATTTCAGTTCATGCAACATTTGTGGCATAATTCTTTGAGTTCAGATCATCCCACAGACCAACAGATAAAAGAAAAGAGCATGTTTTGAGAAGGCAGAGGCCCGCTACAAGATGTCCATCGGTATGCAGGGAGATTTTGTTAGCTGGATGGTCCCCTGGTGGGCATCTGCCCTCTGATTGGTGTCTGAATGTCCTGTGGGTTTTAACAAAGCCCGAACTCGACGTCTATCATTCATTTCTGTGGCTATGTTTTCCTAGTAATGCTCTCTCGTTTGAAGTGCTGGTGTGGGACTTTACTTTGTTACTTATGGCCATGTCTCGGGTCTGTCTGTTGCTCCAAGATCTGGGTTTAATTATATTGCTCATCTTTTTCAGCGGTAAGTGTTTAATATTGTGTTCTTTTTGTGTTTTCTTGATTATAGGATAAATATAAAGTTATGAATATTCTCTGAAGACAATACAAATTTGAAGTGATAGATCTCGTCCATGACAGTTTTTTTTAATTTTTCATATTTCTTTTAATAAGTTGACTGTCAGAAACTGCAGGAAGGTCAGCTCTGCAAGCCTGCTTGCCCTGGTAAGATGATATACATACATGTCGATAAATGTTTTAATATTGATCTATTAATATATTTGTAGACATCGAAAAAATATATTGAAGACAAAATGATTAGCCCTCCTTTGAAATTTTTTAGTGTATGAAATTTCATGATTATTAAAATTTTTATCTTGTAATTCGGACTCTATAGGTTAAATTTTGTCATAAATTTGACTTTTTAGTCATAATTTGGACTTTTGATAATTTAGAATTTTGTATGCAAGTATTTTGAAATTTTTGTCTTTGTAATTTCAACTTTTTAAAGTATCATTTTGACCTTTTAAGCTTAATTTTGACTTCTTATGCAAGTATTTTGAATTTCGTCTTGTAGTTTCAACTTTTTAAGCATAATTTTGACTTTTTAACCATAATTTTGACTTTTTATATAAGTATTTGGAATTTTGTCTTGTAACTTCAACTTTTTAAGCGATCAATTTGACCTTTTAAGCTTAATTTTGACTTCTTATGCAAGTATTTTGAATTTCGTCTTGTAGTTTCAACTTTTTAAGCATAATTTTGACTTTTTAACCATAATTTTGACTTTTTATATAAGTATTTGGAATTTTGTCTTGTAACTTCAACTTTTTAAGCGATCAATTTGACCTTTTAAGCTTAATTTTGACTTCTTATGCAAGTATTTTGAATTTCGTCTTGTAGTTTCAACTTTTTAAGCATAATTTTGACTTTTTAACCATAATTTTGACTTTTTATATAAGTATTTGGAATTTTGTCTTGTAACTTCAACTTTTTAAGCGATCAATTTGACCTTTTAAGCTTAATTTTGACTTTTTTTGCAAGTATTTTGAATTTTGTGTCGTAATTTCAACTTTTTAAGGTATCATTTTGAGTTTTTCAGCATAATTTTGAAGTTTTATGTAATTATTTTGATATTTTGTCTTATTATTTCAACTTTTTAACATACATTTTGACTATCAGCATAATTTGGACTTTTTTATGCAAGTATTTTGAATTTTGTCTCGTAATTTCAACTTTTTAAGGTATCATTTTGACGTTTTAACCATAATTTTGACTTTGTATGTGGGTATTTTGAATTTTTGTCTTGTAATTTCAACTTTTTAAGGCATAATTTTGACTTTTAAGGCATGATTTTTGTATAATAGAGTTTTACCATGTTTTTATAACACTTTGTATAGTAAAGTTTTTAAACAAAATAACAAATTTTTAATAACTCATTTTTAATCACTAATTGCCATGATGAAAGTACAAAATATTTTGCTAGTTGTTGTGTAAGATACTAGTGTTTAGTTTAAAGGGCAGTTTAAAGGGTTAATTAGGTTTTTCATTCATTCATTTTCTTTTCGGCTTAGTCCCTTTATTAATCTGAGGTCGCCACAGTGGAATGAACCACCAACTTATCCAGCACATGTTTTACACAGCGGATGCCCTTCCAGCCACAACCCATCACTGGGAAACACACACTCAATCACACTCATACACTACGGCCAATTTAGCTTACCCAATTCACCTGCACCATGTCTTTGGACTTGTGGGGGAAACCGGAGCACCCGGAGGAAACCCACGCGAACATGGAGCGAACATGCAAACTCCACACAAAATGCCAACTGACCCAGCCGAGGCTTGAAACAGCGACCTTCTTGCTGTGAGGTGATTGTGCTACTGTGTTGCCCTTAATTAGGTTAAGTTGGGTTAATTAGACAAGTCATTGGACAAAAGTGAAAAAAAATTCTTAAAGGGGCTAATAATATTGACCTTGAAAATAATTTTTAAAAAGTGTAAAAAAAAACAACAACTGCTTTTATTCCAGCCAAACTTAAAGGAATTAGACTTAAATGTGTTTTTATTGGCCATTTAAAAATGCTAAAACTCTCCCTTGGTCTATAGAAAACCTTTCGCATGTTTAAGTATTAACATTTTTTTTAATCTGTGGAGATTAATCAAAAAAAGCTTTTGTTTGTTGTAGCTTACTTTTGGGGACAATATTTTCCCCCAGAGTGTAACTAAATTAATAGGGCGAACACATAAACAAACATATATCTGACTTTCACATATGTATTACAGATGTGCAGAAAGGGCAGAGGCACACCTATAGGTACAGTACAACCATCAGCAGCACATGGAAAGGTGCTTCATTGGGAGGCAGTCAGTTAGCTTTGGACTGTGTTGTTGACATTAATGTTCGACCAGGATGTCAGGACATGATATTAAAGGTATGTTTCATTATTTTTTTACATATATTTTTATCATCCACACTTAAAATTTAAAGGTGCCATTGATTCAATATGTTTAATTGTTAATAGTAGGTAGGTATGTGCTTTAAGTAAGTTCAGAAATTTTCCAGAAATGGTTTTAAATGCTCGTTTATAACCACAGATATTACCCCTAGAATGAAAAGCAAAATTTTTGGAAGGGTCATGAATATTCATGAGCTCTGCTCAGACACTCCCAAAGTCATGTCAGTGCCTGCTCACACATACAGTACATACACTCTCAGAAATAAAGGTATGTAAGTTGTCACTGGAGTGGTACCTTTTTAAAAAAGGTACACATTTGTACCTAAAAGGTCCATATTAATACCTCAAGGGTACATACTACTACCTAAAAAGTACAAAAGTGTTTCTTTTAAATTTTTTGGGTTCTAATATTTACTTTTGAGGTACCAATATGGCCCCTTTAAGTACAAATGTGTACCTTTTGAAAAGGTACCACCACAGTGACAGCTTGCGTACCTTTATTTCTAAAAGTGAATGATATAATCTGACATACACATAAGCAAAATAATTATACTTTATTTGTCAAACAATATTTGAACAAACTGAGTAGATGCATAAACATGCATTAAACACATATTCAGCTAGCTACATGTGTTTGCTGCCTCATAACAAACATACTCTGTAAATTCCACAATATACACGTTAAAGTAACTAAAGATATGTTTAAGCTGTAAACACCTGAAATTCATGGCTACCTGTTTCACAGAAGTCTAATTTAATCTTCCTGTCTCTCCCATTTAAAAAAATAAGAGTCCCATATACATAGTATGTATAATACAAGCTTATATACACTTAAAAATAAAGGGAAACAATATCATTAATGCAATCTTACTTGGAACCATTGTGGCCTTTCCCATGTACTGAACTTCTGTAATTCAGTTTGAATACTATTATCCAGATTTTCGATCTATGGCACCCGTAAACTGTAAATGTAAACTATGATGTGCTCTTTATTTGATTGTTTTTCACATTTAAGTATATATTAAATATAATTTTAAAGCTGTAAAATCAAATATGCATAAATTGAGTAAATTGAGCATTTTAAGACCAAAAAATAGAAGGTATCTGAAATATATTTATATTTCACTTATATCTAAATTTATTTGAGTGTAGTTTCAGGCAAATTGAACACTTTTTCTATTTCAAATTATGTCCAGCTAAAACATGAAATTAAGTGATATTATTAAGTTATTGAGGTTTAACTAAAATTATAATTCAATAATTATTTAAAAATGTATTAAATATTATTAAATATTATAATTATTAATTAATTATATACTGAATTACTTGATATAGCATTCCTTACTTTTCAGTAAAACATATTTTATAACAACAATCACCAATGGTTTATGGATATTCATAGATATAATTTCTGTCAATATTTGCTAATGATCATAACAATTTCAGAAAATTTAATGTACCCTTTGCCACAGTTTGTGTACCTATAACCGTTTGTTTCTATCATGTTTAATCTGTTCCATAATTATTTGTTATTTTTATATAGCTGAGGAACATACAAATAAAGCAGAGCTCATCAAAAAGAGATAATTCAGTTCTACGCTTGAAGAACATGAGGTAACTCAACAAGTTTGCAGATTCTGCTCATGCACATTTTACAAAACCTTTTCTGAATTTGCATTGATTATTACAGATAAATTGTATATTAATGTTTTATTGATCTGCTTTAGTCAACTTTAGAGTATTAGAGTTAACATAAACTGGTAAAGTTTTTTTAAAGTATGTTACAAACTCAGGCCTACGTTAATCTTAAAAAACAACAAATGATCAAAAACTACGACGACGACGACAACAAGACAAAAATAGCATAACACATGCTTTCACGTTACGGTCTTTAAAAAGTAACTAACACAGTTACTTTTTAGTTACTCTGTTACTTTTAACAGTAATATGTAACACGGGGAGTGACAGAGACAACTGAATTTTGAATCCACTTGCAGGTTTAATCAAAGTCAGGCAAGCAAAGGTCAACACAGGTGCAAACAGATGTATAAAGGCAGTCCAGAATCATAGTCAAAACTATCAGGCGAGAGGTCTAAAGGCAGGCGGCAGACAGGGACAAAAAGACAAACTAGGCTAAGGTCAAAACACGGGAAACAAGACAAGGAAAACCGCGTTGAATTGTCATTTTACAGAAAACAAGACTCGGCAATGTGAATGAGTGTGTGTGCTGCTTAAATGAGGGTGTTTGTAATGAGTCTTTGACGATCCTCAGGTGGTGCGAGTGTAATCAGTAGAGACTTGGAGCAGGTGTGAGTGTGAGTGTGGCATGACTGAATATGTAGTCCATTTATAAGCAGATTTGTAGTCCTTATGTGCAAACCAGCGATCTAGGGAGTTATGATCGCTGGTGACAGTGACAAATATATTATAATCTTAAACCTGTCTTAATCTAATAAAAAATAAAACCAAAACAAAACAAAACAATCACATTACTGTCCTCAAATAAAACAAAAACACAAAAATAACAAGTAATTTCACATTACTTTAATTGTAACACAATTATTTACTTTTTAGTTAGTTATTTTTCAAAGTCTAATTTTAAAATACCACACAAAACCACAACCCCCCATACCCCCACCACCCCCCGCAAAAACACTAACTTTCACATTACGCTCATTAAAAAGTAACTAATAGTACTTTTTAGTTACTTAGTTACTTTTGAAAATAAAATATTACAATCTTAAACCTGTTCTAATCTTAAAAAAAAGCAAAAATAAAGCATACTTTTAAATTACTTCCCTTAAAAAGTAACACATTTAGTTACTTTTTGGTAACTTAGTTACTTTTAAAAGTAATATATTACAATGTTGAGCTTGTCTTAATCTTAAAAAATGCAAAAATAAGACATACTTTTCAAATTACTTTCTTTAAAAAGTAACTAAGTAACTTAGTTGCTTTTTAGTTACTTCATTACTTCTAAACGTAATATATTACAGTCTTAAACCTGTCTTAATCTAGAAAAAACAAACAAAAAAACAAAAACAAAACGTAAAATACTTTCCTTAAAATGTAACACATTTCGTTACCTTTTAGAAATGTAACTTAAAATTGAAATATATTACTTTAAAAGTAACTTTACCCAACACTGGATTTAAACAACTTAATTTGAACTTCAGCTGATTATAGTCACATCATTGACTAATAATTTGACATATTATCACTGCATTAGAGAGTCTACAGTCATAATGGAGGTTTAAGGTCCATCTGGTGTTTTGATTTCTCAGAGAGTCATTGGAGAAGAATCCCCTGCGGTTCTCGCTTGAGGGGGGAAAGGTCACCATACTCTGCCCACAGGAGGCTGAGCAGGTGTGGACGCTTAACATAAAGAGGTCCATTCTGAGCATGATCCAGACCTCTCACTCGGGACGGGCCCGAGAAACAGTGAGAGAGGTAAGAGCAATTAAAGCTTTCTCTGAGCACATATTTATGAAATCATGAGTGAATATGTATAGTTTTTTATCATCACATGAAAGCTGTAGAAATAAGCTTTCCATTTATGGATTTGTTAGGAAAAACAATTGGTATAAATATATAAAAATCTTGAATCTGAGGGTTAAACAATGAAATACTGAAAAAAATTCTGATATATACAGTAGGAAATGTACAAAATATTTTCATATTGAACATGGAAGATGTAATTTACTTAAAATTCTGATAATTGCCATACACAAATGTCAATTTTGACCCAAACAATGTATTTTAAAACATTAAAACACACCCAGACTGTAAAAAGTGCTGGGTTCCAAACAATTCCGTTATGTTGGCCCTACAAAAATCGATTAATTTACCTTTATTGATTTTACAAATTTAAGTGAATTGAACATAAAAAAAAATTACGGTAAAAATGGCAGCTGTTGTTGCCAATTTTTCCACTGTTAAAAAATATACACCCATAAAAAGTATTTCAGATTTTTACGGTAAACTACCATATTTCAATAATTTAAGAAACTGGCAACCACAGCTGCCATTTTTACCATAAATTTGATGTTTTTTTTGTGTAGTTTCAACAAGCAGCAAAAGTCATTTTTGAGTGCATGTAACATAAACAACATAGGCTCATTCTGAAAACGTACCACCATATGCATTTTTGGAGATCACGAGTTATGTAGCCAGAAGTATGGACGCCTGCATTTTGTCTTTAAAACGAACGCTATGATGGGAGGCTTGATGTCATTTCTATTCACGCTCTATTTCTATTCATTTCTATTCAGCTGACCGCTTATTACCTCCATATGAACGGCTTTCCCGCTGTTATCAGTTTGTCCAGTAGCTTGCCATGTAGGTCGGTGAAAGAACGATTCCCGAAAGTGGGTAGGATAAAAAAAGAAGCCAAAAAATAAAATAAACAAGTAAATAACAGGGTGAGAATCTGGTAAAATCTGAAAACGTGGTAAAAATCAGGCAAGCAGTTTTCTTTTTTTGGATTGCTTTTTAAAACTGTCGGTCGGGTATAGGAAGTGGGTGGATGGGTCAATCTGTGCTTTTGAAAACACTATTGGTTGGGTTTAGGGAAAGAGCATGGGTCAGTCGATTGGTCAGTCAGTCAGTCAGTCGACAGCAGCCTCTGACGGATTTACGCAAAAACAGCAAGCGCGAATGGCACTCGCCAGAGAAATTTGAGATCTCAAAAAGCGTACATATCGGCCTCTGGTGGATTCTTGAAAACAAAAACTGCAAGAAAATTTTGCTCCTAGGATGTATTTAGCGTTTTCCAGAAATGTAAATAGGGATACCTTTTCAGAATGAGCCTGGGTTACATAAGAATAGTTTTGTCATCAAAAGTTAGATTTGTGCTCCTGTATAAAACATTATATACATAATTTTTAAATGATTATAATATCATTTGTACAAATCAAAAGGTTTATTTTAATAAAACAGTGCAAAAAATGAACACTGCAATTCATAAATTTGGGACAAGATTGTTTTAAAGAACATACTTTTAATCAGCTGTTTTACAAAAGCTTTCTGTTTCGAATTAGCTGCACATTCGTCAAAGAATTGTGTTTATTTGAGCTTTTAATGAGCAGTCGACCTCAAAACTATTACAAAATGTTTGTTGAGTGCCAAATCTGTAAATTAAAATGAATTTCAGAATTTAGAGGCTAGAGAAAAGGTGTCTGAAAATGTATCTTAATTGAATTATTTTCATTTGAAATAAAATACATTTTAAAGCACACACTGTTAACGATTTTTGTAAATTACACAGTATTCAACTGTAACATACTGTAAACTTGGTTTTACTGTAGGACAGTTATGCAGTATGTTACTGTACTTTAAAGTTGCTTTGTGTAAATGACTGTATATTTTGTGTATTGACTTCATACAGTAAAGATATACAATACTGTAAATACACATACAGCAAGATAAATAGTGCTCTAAATGTTAATACAGTTTTTTAGCTGTAATTGATTTACAGTAAGTTACTGGTGAACGGCTGTAGTAAATTACTATAGATCCTATAGGAAATTGTTAACAGTGTAATAAAGTACAAAACAGTTAAACAATATTACTGTTTGACTATAGTTTTGATCAAATAAACAAAACCTTTGATGACCTTATTGGACTTCTTTTGAAGGCAAAAAAAAATCCACCTTCTGAACATTAATGTAGTTTAATCATCACCGATCATCTATATGTTACAAAAACTTGTGGTTTAGAGTAAACAACTAATAATATATAGTTTTGAATAAGGTTAAAGATGACCCAGTACCACAAAACCAGTCTCAGGTTGCATAGGAATAGCAAAAAATACATAGTTAAAATTACAGATTTTTTCTTTCATGCCAAAAAGGACTAGAATATTGAGTAAAAATCACCTTCCATGAAGACATTTTGTAAATTTCCCACATAATTAAATCAATGCTTAATCTTTGAGCAGTAACATTCATAGCTAAGAACTTAATTTGGACAAATTCAAAGGCAATTTTCTCAATACATTAATCTTATTTGAACTTATTTGAATTTCAAGGTACACTATTACAGTAATAGTACTGTAATGTTATTATACTGTCAAATTTATTTACGGTAAAGGTTTTTTTTTTACCGTAAACAGAAATTGCAGTAAGTAAATACTCTCGTAAAACCATCTATGGTAAGCTACTGTAAAAAGAGGCTACTATAAAATTACGGCAACCGTGCTGCAGGCAATTTACCGCAAAAAAAACAATACAAAAATCTAACAGTGTATGAGAAATAAACTTGCAGTTACAAGTTACAAGCTATATTGAAATGCTTGATCCTAAGCATCAGTGATGATATTATTTTAATAACACTGGATTATGACTGGTCTACAGACTGATGTGTACGGGACATGCACCAGTTCTTATGAACGGAGGGGACCATCGCTAGTGAAGATTCGAAACCTCCAGCAGTGTCTCGGTGACCGAATCGATCAGTTTTGGAGGCGTTCTGTTCCCCTGAAGGAGGGCATGGTGGGCTTTGTGTTTACCACTTTTAACTCGAAAAATGTGAATTTTCCTTCATTTTGAGTTGGTGTTTTTTTGTGATTAGACAGTGAGTGCCAGCCTCGCGTGCTTCCAGCTCTATGACGAAACAGTCCTGAAGAAGGTCAACTGTACAGAAACTGTGTCGCTCGTTCCTCTTCCAGGCCTGTTAGAAGTAACAGAAACTACAACTGTTTCAAGCCTGACTCTACTCAGAACCCTTGATGTGATTCCAATGGATTTGGGTAAGACTAAGATGACTTTTGATAGAGTTAATCTACAACCCCAAATCAGTTGGGTAGTTGGGACAGTATGGAAAACGCAACTAAAAAGAGAAAGTACATTTTTAAATATTAAATTTGATTTCTAAATATACATTGACTTGTATTTCATTGCAGAAAATACAACAAACAATATTTAATTTTTTTTTCAAAATAAACACATATTCAAATTTATGTTCTTGCAATGCATTTCAAAGCTAGTTGAGACAGGAGCAGTTTAAGGCTAGTAATCAGATAAATTGGTTAAATAATGATGTGATTTATGGCAGCGCAGTGGTGCAGTAGGTTGTGCTGTGGCCTCACTGTTGGCGGTTGGCGGTTCATTCTGCTGTGGCGACCCCGGATTAATAAAGGGACCAAACCGAAAAGAAAATGAATAAATTAATGAATGATGTGATTTGAAACGGGTGATGTAATTTTGCAACAGGTGATTGTAATTTTGATATGTTACAAAAGCAGCATCCAAGAAAGGTCTAGTCCTTTAGGAGCAAAGATGGGCAGAGGATCACCAGTTTACCAACAAATGCATGAGAAAACTATCAAAATGTTTAAAAACAATGTTCCTTAAAGAGTCAGGAAGACATTTGGATATTTCACCTTCAACAGTGCACAACATAATTAAAAGATTCAAGGAATCTGGGGGAATTTCAGTGCATAAAGGACAAGGGTGCAAGCATAAGCTGAAGCGATATCACCACATGGGTTCAGGACTACTTTGGCAAACCTTTGTCAAGTACCATGATATGTAGTTACATCCACAAATTGCAGTTTAAACTGAACTGTGCCAAAAGGAAGCCCTATGTTAACAGTGTCCAGAGGCGCTGACGACTTCTCTGGACTCAAAGGCATCTGGGATGGACCATCACAGAGTGGAAATGTGTACAGTTGTCAGATGAATCATTATTTCAGGTATTTTTTGGGAGAAATAGACGTTGTGTGCTCCGGACCAAAGAAGAAAAGGATCATCTAGACCAGGGGTCGGGAACCTTTTTTCAGCAAAGATCCATTTCAGATATTTTTTTTATCAAATGCTTTTTTTTAAGAGCCAAATAACAAATCATTTTTAAAAATATTTTGTTTATTTATTTATAAACAAAACCTTCATTTATGTCCATGAACAAATCAAAAATAATATAATTTTTATATATATTTTTTTCTTTTTGCCCTCGCCACTCATGAATGAGTTGGTGTACAATTCAAGTTAATCCACAGGGCCACACATGAGCATTAGTTGAAATGTCCATTTATTGTAAACTGAGTTTTTATTTATTTTGCCGTAAACTGTTCGTTGTAAAATGTGATATAAAGGGAATTGCAATTGTATTTTCAATAGGAAACGGATTTCTAGTCACAGTTATGATTTTTTAAACTTTAAAATATTGTTGAAGAGAGACGACCAACATTCCAATATTATATTTTTAGAAATCATTTATAAATACAAGGTGTTTATGCTAAGTGTAATCACCTTCTCATTGTCATTTCAGCACAGAACACTGGCTACTTGACCAGTATTGTGTTTGAGGCTGAAGGCCAAAGCTCAGGCAGACACGGTGGACCATCAGTTCAGGAGGTGTCCAACACAGTGAGGAGGCTGTGTGCTCATCTCACGGATCAACAACAGGTCAGCACTAGCTAATAGCATTAAAGAATTTGCATTATGGCAGGTTTCTCTTACTTTTCATTATCCTCTTCAGCAATCTGAGCTTCTCCTGAATCTGGTGCTCCAGCTGAGAGCCTTGTCATCACGTCAGTTGCGAGACTTGTGGCATGAAGCCTCCTTCAAATGTCGAGACGACTGGTTGGTCCTTTAATAGTTATATATGCATTAAAAATGGTGTAATACAGAATTTTAAAGGTGCCATAGAGTGTATTAATTCAATTTATTAAATTGTTCTCTACATAGATCCGTGGCTTAGGCAACATTCTCCAGAAACGGTTTTATCTGGTTTTTCTGTCCACCGGAGCATTTTCTCTAAAGTCCAGCATTTGTTTTCTGTTGTGGTCAGTTTTTTTCAACACCTGCAATGTCGAAAGGTGCTGAGTGGGTGTTTTACGGTTAGCGATGAGTGCTCTGTGTATTTCAGCCGCTGAAAGTTGAAAACGCTCAGTGTCAATGACTATGTTTACATGGACATCGGTAATCTAATTATTTCTAATAATTAATTATTACTTTCACTTTCATTGAGAACATTTCATGCATGCCCCCGTGACAAACGAGATATTGGATGCAAGTATGAACTGCTGGAAGAGTGTTGTTTTAATGGAATTTGATACCACAAGCCGTATGGGGAAAAAACTTCCACATTTCGCAATGGAGGTTTCTGTAGTCCTTCACTGACTCGGTAGGTGCAGAGAATAGTGTCAAACTGTTGTGCGTGCACTATTCTGTTACAAAATGCGGCACAAATCCTACACGACGGTAGTAGTTTGATTGCAGTGTTTACATGTCTGCACTTCAATAATTCAACTAAAATCGGCAAACTCCACATGTCTTAATCTGATTTCTGTTTAGTTCAATTATGACCTTAATCGAATTAAGTTAATCAAAAATAGCCGTTTACATGGTAGACACACACAAGGCTGTTTGACAGTATTTGACTACTCTTTGCACCTAGTTAGTAAAGACCACAGACACACACCGCGAAATATGGAGGTTTTTTTTCTCCCATTCAGCATTCCATTAAAACAACTCTTTTCTAGCAGTTCATAGTTGCATGCAATATCTAGTTTTTTACAGGGTGCATGCATGAAATGTTCCTGAATGAAAGTAAAAATGCCAAACTGCATTTAAATTCGACAAATTAAAAATGAAACACCCGAAATGACACGAAACTCGGGAGGAATGTGGATAGCGCGGTGACGCAATTACGTTAATCGAATTATGTGCTATAACATGTAAAACGGGATCAAGCAAGGAACATTCAAAAAGCAACTCATGTCAACACCTTAATCAGATTGTTGTCTTAATATCTTAATTAAAAATTATTCGATTACTAATGTCCATGTAAACGTAGTGACTGTCACTTTTAAACTAGCCGTCAAATCCCAGTGAAGGAGGGGCAGGACTATACCAGGCAACTGTCACCACCATCTCAACAACTTGTCAGTGCGACCGACTGAAACACAGCTGAGCAGCACTCGCATTTTTGCAGTGCAAAAATGTTCAGGTGGAATTAATCATAGAATGAAAAGCTTGACCAAATTTGGAATTGTCATGAATATTAATGAGTTCTGCTCTGACGCTCCATGTCAGTGCCTGCTCTCACACATACACCCTCACACAAAGCATATTGTACTCTAAAATACAGACATGCAAAATTATCATACTTCAGTTGTCAGCAAATATTTTATTATTATAATATGGATATTCAAATAATATTTAACAAATTGAGAACATTCCTTGTTAAATGACAACCTTTTCAACTTAAGTGGTAGAGAAGTTTATTTTAGCTAGAAGGAATAAGTGAGCCAGGGGCGTCGCTAGACCCAATTTAAAAATCGCCAGTGCCCCAGTAAATGCTTTGAGATATCATTTATTCATATGCAAGTGTATTTATTAAGAGTGGTAATCCCAAAATAAAGACGTTATTCTCTATGTGCAACTGAACCAACGCTGGTGAAAGCAATGTGTTTAACCAAAAAGCAAACTGACGCATCCCTGCGCCTCTCGCACGTGCTGCTCTTCTCCCGGTGCGAGTCTCGGTAGTTAACATGCGCGCCAAAAAAACTTGCCGCTCACGTGCTGCTTATGGGTTGTAAAACTGCCGTAACAGCCTTTTTTGTTTTGCAAGTCGGCAAAACTAGTTTAAACAATATGGAGGGTGATCTTACTAAGCATGCCTCCTGATAGATTTTTTTGTATTAAGCAAAAAAGAGGCATGACAAGTGAGGGAGGTAAGACTTAATAAACCTAATTCTCTGCCTTGTGTCAAGTCTAAGACATCAGATAATTCTATAAAACATCTTTTTTTTGTATTCTATTGAACTGTCTGTAGAATTTAATTCAAATGAAATTAATATTTATGCAAAAGATTTCTTAAATGATCTTAGTATATCACTCCAGTTATGTCTTAACATTGTTTTTCAGTTACATGTAAGATAATTTAGAATAATAATTGTATAATAACAACAATACTTTTATTTAGAATAAATATTTGTTTTGTATTTTTAATATATATATATATATATATATTAGGGGGGAAGCAATGCCCCTGGAGTGAGCTATCTTTATCCCACAGAGTAACCTGTGTGTTGTATTGTGGATGAAATATAGACTAAATTACAATTATACTTGACAAAAGGGGCTGACACAGATGGTATTTTAGGTTGTATTTGTTTTGGCACATTAAAATAAAATGACACAGGAAAAAAGTATTTAACACATGAAACAAGAGAGGTGTAGAAAGGCAGTGAAATCTCTCATAAGTTCTTCAGCAACCCTCTGCCCTTTGTCAGTGTAAATGAAAAATTCAGTCCAACATTTATATTAGCAGGATGATGAAAATGAAACCAGAGTGGACATTTCAGCAAGACAATGATTCAAAACACAACCAAGGAAACTCTCAAATGCTTTTCAGAGAAAGAAAATCAAGCTGTAGAATGGCCAGCCAATCACCTGATCTGAATCCAATAGAGAATACAAAATAAAGATCAGTTTGGATAGACGAAACCCACAGAACCATCAAGATTTTGACACTCTGTTAAAGTTTGTGAAAAAACTCACACCTGAGCAATGCATGTGACTTCATTCTACACACGAGTTGTCTTTAAAATGGTGATGTGTTCAATACTTTTGTCCCCCACTGTATATACATATAGATTTTCATTCTATGGCACTTTTAAAATGCATTGATATGTAACTATTTCAGCCATCTTACATATTGCTACTTTATAAAGTAAAACACAATATTAGATAATGTGTTTTTAATGTTAATTATTAATTTATTTTTTATTTAATAGTTCTATTATTTTATTTATTTATTTATTATTATCATTATTATTATTATTTATTCTGATGTTGACTTTGGTGTGATGACAGGCAGCCCCTATTAGATGCATTGTCAGCCTGCGGAACTGAGGACTGCATCCTTGTCAGTGCAGATCTCATACTGAACAAAGAAGTTGACCAGGAACACATCCTACCCCTCATCAGTTTTGCTTCCCACCCAACCCCATCCATGATCAGCCACCTCAGTGTATGTTTAGAGTTGTTCAATCAATTCTTTATAATACAAAACTATACAAAACAGACATGGATTTACTGGTCTTTTCTTCTACAGCTTCTGCTTCAAATTCCCATTATTCGTCCAAAAGTGCTACTGGTTGTGTCTTCGCTGGTCCAAGGCCTTTGTCAGCAGAGTCCATGCAATGAGATCTCAGAAGTCCAGCAGTTCATCCATCTTCTCAAGCGCAGTCTTGAGGCGGGATGTGAAGTGGATGATCCTTTGAAGATCACAGAGGTACATCTGCAGTCTCAGTAGATATTCAGCAGCCCTACCTCCCTGTTTTTGTGTCTGTGTTGTGAGGACAGCTGTGTCTGTGTGTGCTGTCAAACCGATGGTATCTCATGGCATACTCACATTAGGTACACATTAGGCACATTGCATTTTTACCTACCGAACCTGAGCACGTTTAAGTCATAGATGATGCCACTGTTTAGTTTCACAGGAAGAGAAGCGTTCTCGCTCAGCACAGTGAAGATTGCTTTAGTTATACCGTTTTGTATTATTTTTAGTCATTTGGGATGCAGTGACACAGTCAAATATTTTGCCAAACAGATCTAAACTTCGAGGGTTTTGCGTCTTTAATAAACTACGACAGTTTACTTTCATTGAACAGTAAGAATGATTAATAAATCCATATAAAAACAGACCCTTAAAAGTCATGTCTCATTTTCAGTTTCGGGCTCAGACGCGCTTTGCAGTCACACTACAAGCATACTGCGCCAAAGGCCAATTGAACTGTGCTCTGCCACACCTCTTTCAACCGGGCCAGGGCCGGCCAACTGAACCTCGCCTGAGCTTGATTCACAGGGGCACCCCCTCAAAGGCCGCGGCCACCCCTGTGTAAACTCTGGCCACCCCTGTGGCCACCCCAATATAATTTTGCTGTTGATATTATTAATTTAAATGTATTTACGCATATTCACACCATTTCGATAAATAAATAAATATATATTTTTTTAAATAAGTAGCAACCACTAAATTATTGTGGATTGATTGGTGCCACTGACAAAGGTGGTTCACTGCCCCTCCCCCTCTCCGATCTTCATTGACAGCCTGCACACACTTTCAATAGACACCAATGGCAATTTAATATTTACCTTAAGGTACATCAATAGAAGAAGCTGTATTAATATTGTGGCTCAAAAAGGAATATGGATAAATGATATTATTAGGGTCTGTATAGTGAGTGTGTGTATATACAGTAGTAATGTCTTTTGTTCAGTTTGTTCATTTGTTTGTTGTATTAATTAATTCATTAATCTTCATTAATTTTAGACATGGCAAATACTGTATGCTGTACAATAAAAGTTTGTGAAAAATAGCTGAAAAGTATATGTACTTTGGCCACTGAGAAGGGGAAGGGGTAGGGGTACAAAAATAAAATTGGGATTGGGCCTTAGTGTGCTTTTGGAAAGGCTTCAAATTTTACCCCTAAGAAATGGGACACCACTACAACACCTGCACACGTCATCATATGTCATCGAGATCTCTTGCTTCATATGAGATCATATGAGATTATTCCAGTTGCATTATGTTTTGGTAATAATCTTCAGGTAAACACTAAAAGGCATATATTATGTTATCAAAACGATATAATGTGGCAATAAGCTCGTAACTCTGTGCATTTACACCATGATCATATTCATATAAACACACAAAAACAATAACGTTAAACCAGACACTGTAAAAAGCTTATTCTCAGCCACTAGACTTTTCTGACAGGTGATTTTAGTGTCATCAAGTGACAGATGTGAAAGTATGTTGTGGGACTGCTATACAGGAGTATTATGGATTATGCGACCCAGGCTCATTCTGAAAAACGTTTCTGGAGACCGCGAATTGTGTAGCCGAGGATACATATGGCTGCATTTCATTTTTTAAAAATGAACAGGGACGGTGTTATGCCATTCCTTTGAAAAAAAAGGGCTTTTCTTTTTCTGGACGGCTTTTGTAAATCGTTGGTTGGGTTTTAGGGAAGTAAGTGGGTGGGCGGGTCAATCGATTAAATTGGTTGGGTTTAGGGAAGGAGGAGAGTGGGTCTGTCGATTGGTCGGCCGGCCAGTCAGTCATCCAGTCATTCAGCCAGTCAGACAGACGTTTGGTTGACAGCGGCCTCTAGTGGGTTTACGAGAGAACAGTGGGCGCGAACACACTGAGAGAAGTTTGAGATTTGAAAAAGAGCACGCATCAGCCTCTCATGGATTCGCGAAAACAAAAACTGCAAAAATACGTACCTCCCGGGACGTATTTTGCTGTCTCCAGAAACGTCCACAGGACTACGTTTTCAGAATGAGCCTGACTGTAAAACACGAACGCCATTATGAATGTATTAAAACATTGTGCTTGTGCTTGTTTGTGTTAAAATTCATAATAATGACAAAAATACTAATTTGTGGATCTCCTTGCTTCCTTGTGCAGCCATGCTGCCATTGTAGATGGTATATTCTGTGAAATTTTTGTACCCATTGGTTTCGAGTGTGGAAAAATCTCAGTTTCAAGGGCTATTTAGCCATTCTCCTTAGCTCTACGCCTTCAATCTAAAGAGAATTAGGACAAGAGGAAGGGCTAAGGGGTAGAATTGGGATTGGGCCTTATTGTTTTTTAAATAAATAAGCAAGTAAAATGAAGTGTTCTTTGTCTTTTGTGCAGTTGCTGCATGTGTTAAAAGCAGTAGAGAATGCAGGAGCAGCCGTTTCAGATCTCATCCCAACACTGAACCTCTATGTGCAAAATCATTCTGTGCCACTGGAGCTTCAGCTGGCGGCTATACGAGCCTTCAGGAGAATTCCATGCCATCAGGACGTCAGTATAAACAAACCATTTAAGAGTCATATAGCACTGGAGATGCACATTGATGTTATGTCTGTTATGGTTTAAGTAACGTCCTTGGATTATGTGTTATCAGAGAAAAGTCCTTGCTCAAGTATTTCAAAGACAGCAAGAGAATGTGGAGGTCAGAATCGCAGCATATCAGCAGCTCATGCACTGCCCAAATCAGGAGATTTTCACACTTGTGAAGACAACTTTAAGCAGTGAGAAGTCCAGTCAAGGTATGACTTATCAAACAGTATTTAATTGATCAACTTTCAAAATGGTATTTAACAAAAGGGAATGTATAAAGCATTAAATATATCATTGAGGACCAAATTAACAGTTCTGTGAGCTCCTTATTAACTCCCGTGAACGATTAGTTCTTTTTTCAAATGTTTCTCAAATGAAGTTTTACTAGAGCACAACAAATTTTCGCAGTATTTCCTTTTATATATATTTTATTATATATATTTTTATATTGAAGAAAGTCTTATTTCTTTCAGTTTGTCTGGAAATACAGTGATGTGAAAAAGTGTTTGCCCCCTTACTGATTTCTTATTTTTTTGCGTCTTTGGCACACTTTAATGATCATCAAACAAATCGAAAATGAGTCAAAGATAACACAAGTAAACAGATCATGCAGTTTTGAAATATTATAATATGTTATTATGGGAAAACAAAATACAAAACTTCATAGCCTTGTGTGAAAAAGTGTTTGCCACCTAAATCTAATAACTGACTGCACCACCCTTAGTAGCAACAACTGCAATGAAACCTTTTCGAAAACTTGCAATGAGATTACAGAGCTGTGAAGGAATTGTGGTCAACACATCATTGCAGAATTGTTGTAATTCAGCCACATAGGAGGGTTTGACCATAAGCCACCTTTTTAAGGTCATGCCACAGCATCTCAGTTGGATTCAGGTTAGGACATTGACTAGGCCACTCCAAAGTCTTAATTTTGTTTTTCTTTAGCCATTCAAAAGTAGACTTGCTGGTGTGATTTGGATCATTGTTCAAAAGTAGACTTGCTGGTGTGATTTGGATCATTGTCCTGCTGCAGAACCCAAGTTTGCTTTAGCCTGAGGTCACAAACAGATTTCCAAACATTCTCCTTCAGGATATTTCGGTACACAGCAGAATTCATTGTTCCATTTATCACAGCAAGTCTTCCAGGTCCTGAAGCGTCAAAACAGCTCCAGACCATCACACTACCAGCAACACATTTTACTGTTGGTATGGTGTTCTTTTTCTGAAATGCCATGTCACTTCTATGCCTCACATAATGGGACACACACAGTCCACAGAGTATTTTCCAAAAAGTCTTGACATGTGATTATCAACATGTTTTGGGGCAAATCTGAGATGAGCCTTTGTTCTTTTTGCTCAACAGTGTTTTTTGTCGTGGAGCTTTGCCCTGCAAACCATTTATGCCAGTCTCTTATGGTGGAGTCATGAACACTCACCTTAACGGAGGCAAGTGAGGCCTGCAATTCTTTTGATGTTGTTGTGGGGTCTTTTGTGACCTCTTAGATGAGTTGTCTCTGCACTTTTGGGGTAATTTTGGTCAGCCAGCCACTCCTGAGAAGGTTCTCCACTGTTCCATGTTTTTGTCATTGTAGATAATGACTCTCACCGAGGTTCGCTGTAGTCCCGAAGCTTTAGAAAAGGTTTTATAACTTTTTCCAGATTGATAGATTTAAATTATTTTCTGTCTTATTTGTTTCTGAATATCTTTGGATCTCTGCATGATGACTAGCTTTTGAGGATCTTTTGGTCTACCTGACTACATGACACTGTAAAAGTTAAGCCAGTACAACAAAAACCATACCATAATCCTTATTTCCTTATTTCTTGTTCACTCTTGTTCAACATCACCTGCACTGACCTAAAATTATTTGTCAATAATACAAAAACATTTAGTTGGGTTAACCTAAGATTATTAGTTTTCAAGAGAGGTGAACTACTCTGTAACAAATCTTTTTAAGTTGTGCCAACTGAACATTTTTTCTCTGTAGAACTGGAAACTCTTTTGGAAATTGGTACTAAGAAATACATTATCAGAACAAACAAAAAGTACAATTGAAAAAAAACTAAAAGAGAGACAAATGTTAACGAAACATTTATTAGACACAGAATTAGAAACAGGCAGGGGGCAAAACAACAATAACAGTGAGCAAGACAAGGATCAAAACATGGCAGGACAAACAGGGAAAACCACTTTGTAATGCTTCACAGGGAAAAAAACACACTCAGCAAAGAGTCTGTGTGAGTGTGGTGTTTTTATAGTCCTAGTAATCAGTCAATCATGAGCTTCCAGCTGTGTATGTGTAATCAGGGAGAACCAGAAACTTGTTCCTCCATTTGAATTAGTTTGAGCATTTGATTTGTCATTTAATTATTACAGGAATTTTCTGAATTGATCATGAAAATTACATTAGATTTCTCAATTGAGAATGCATTTTGATTTATTATTTGGTGGTTTGAGCATTTGATTTATCATTTGGGTACACTGAAAAAAGTGTTGCATGCAAAACTGTTGCAAACAATTTATTTGTGTTGAATTTAAACAAACAAATTAAATTGAGCAATGCTCAACTTAATTTGTTTGTTTAAATTCAGCCCAAATAAATTGTTTACAACCACTCAACGTAAAAAAATTTAGTAAATCCAAGGAATCATCTTTGAATAATTTTTTTCAGTGTAGTTGTTTTGAGAGTTCGACTTATTATTTGATCTTTTTGGGCATTTGAATTTTCATAATAATTTTGTTAGGAAAAAACTTCCATATATATATACACATAACAGTTAAATACAAATTAACAGTCCACATGCGCTTAGCTTTTTTTTTTGTAGAGCGAACTAGGTAAATGTCAGATGAAAATTCATATTAAAAGTTTTTCTGCAGCTGTGCCCAACCCCCCCCCCATTATTAGTTGTTAATAATGACATTAATGTTATTATTAGTGTTACTATTATTTTTGTTGTTGTTGTTGGGGTTAGAAATACTGCAACCTTTATTTTTTCAAGTGAGGAGGACTGAGATTAACTCAATTTACAGTAACAAGTTGGCAGAAGCTTTCTTGGGTGAACTTGAAGTTTTGCTCACAACTTAATGAAGAAATTTTTGATTTAGGTTAAGTAAAAGTGTAGTTGTACAGACCTTTTTACTGATTTTTGCCAAACCAAAAGTGCAGGTCCTATTTAAGTGATTTCTTGATTGCAAACAGGTGTGGCAGTAATAAGTCCTGGGTGTGGCTCTATTAATCTCAGGTGTGATTAACCAGTTAAGTTATGTTTTAACAGGGAGGCTATGTAGCTTTGGATTTTGTTTTTCCTTAGTAATAGAAACCGTCATTTAAATACTGCATAATGCATAATTGTGTTAACTTTGACTAATATTTGAATTTTTTTGTTGATCTAAAACTTTAAAATATGACAAACTTGTAAATAAACAAGAAATCAGTAAGGGGCAAACACTTTTTCACACCACTTTATAAATATATACATATAAATATTAAGAAATATTGTAACTGTCATCATGGCAAATCTTTTCTCTATTAAACTTTTTTATGAAATGTTTGAAAAAGCATTTAAATTTCACAGGAGGGATGATACTTTTTGTCTTTAACTGCAACTTCTGCAAGTAGTTTGTTTCAACTTTCATAATTCTAACAACCTTTAAAATAAAAGATATATGTTCTTTATGACATTTCCTTAGTTGGGTCATTTGTTTGGAGTCACCTTTTCAATATCCAGAAAACAGAAGACCCTCTGAAGAAATACTTGATGGAGTCACTTCCAGATGATATTATTAGCAGAGACTTTGAAGCAGAACCGTGGAAATATTCTTCTCATATGGACTACACAGTGGACACAGGTACTTCATGCAGTATAACATTTTCTTTCTATCTATAACATGTTAATTTTCTACCATTTGTAACATCTCTGTTTTGTGTCTGCTTCAGGAGTGGCTGCTGCTAACATGGAGGGAGCTCTAGTTTTCTCCCCTCAGTCTTTTCTTCCCAGTTATGCTATGGCAAATCTGACTGTTTTCATCCTAGGCAGAGCATTCAATCTTCTGGAGGTAAAAATTGAAATAAACATCTGTTGCATTTTCCACAAAACATAAAATCAAAAATCTTGCTTATTCATTTACTGTGTTTTTGGAGTCTTATGCAGTTATTTAGCAGTGAATACAGATTTTTGTGAAGAAAAATTCATTTATTCTTTATTTACAATCATTCATTACAATGTAAGAACATGAGCCATCTATGGGCAGGGGGTTTCAAATTCAAATGTCAAATAATATAAAGTTAACAAACTATAAATTGAAATAAAATGTAGTATAAATGAAAAGAATTGTAAAAATATGATTTATATATTTGCATACACTACTTTTAATCCAATTGCTTGACTTTACTTAAAAAAAAAGAGTACCCCATTGCTTTTATGGTGATTAGGTGATTTTATTCTAGAAATCGAGTAACTAATTTTTGTAGAAATTAGTTGACTTTACTTAAAAAAATGATTAAACACGTTACATTAAAAGCAATTAGTTGACTTTACTTTAAAGAGCGAGTAAATGTTTTGCTTTTAAAGTGATTACTTGACTTTAATTTTAAAAGTGAGTAAATCATTGCTTGTAAAGAGATTAGTTGACTTTAATAGTAACTCGCTGCTTTTGTAGCAGTTAGTTGACTTCATTAAAAAGTGAGCATGTTACATTTAAAGTGATTAGTTTACTTCACTCTAAAAAGCATGTTATTTTAAAAACATGTTATTTTTTAAAGCGATTAGTTGACTCAAAAAAATATTTGTAAAAAAGCAAGTAATGAATTGCGTTTAAAGCGATTAGTTGACTTTACTTTTATAAAAATGAATAACTTGTTGCTTTTTTAACAATTAGTTGACTTTACTTAAAAGATAAAAAAACACGTTATGCTTATTACACGTTAGCTGACTCTGTTAAAACGTGAGTTAACACATTGCTTTTAAAGCGATTAGTTGACTTTAAAAAAAGAGTAAACCAATTTGCCTTAAATTTATTAAGTAATTAAACTATGTACACATTTTAAAAAGTTAAGTCAGCATAACAGTTTGAGTTTACTCACTTTTTTAAAGTCAACTTGTTGCTTTTAAGGCAACGGGTTTACTCACTTTTGAAAGAAATGTAACTAATTGCTAATATTTAACGGCAATGATATAAACACTTTTCAAGGCTGTGTGAGAAGCTGCTTAATTTTAGCCAGGTTTATATAAAATTTACAGTATAGTAGCTAACAGTTTTATTCATTGAGACATTTTTGTTTTCTTTCTGTAGATTAGCCTTAGAATGGAAAACCTTGAGCCTGTCCTTAAGGCGTTGTTTGAGCAGCAACCTTTAGCATCTGCTGATCACTCCAGACCTTCAGCTCAAGCAGACTCTATGAAGCAGAGGGAGAGAAACAGTGACGGTGATGGCTGTGAGTCCACAACGTTTAGCTCCATCAGGACTAAGGTGAGAGTCTTGCAGATGGTAATTTATGCTTGGAATTTGGCTTTAAATAACCAGGTTTCTATTTAAGTTCACAGAACAGAGGAAAAAGGACAGAACCCTTCGATGCTGGATAAACGTGAAGATGTTTGGTAATGACATGACCTTTATGACCTGTGATGACCTGCATTCGTATCAGAGAAAACTGTCGCTTAGTACAGCTGGTGTTGTTGTCAAATTGTTAAAGGTAAGAACACAATATTCTACTTTCATTACTGACTGTGTGAAAAAAAATATTAAACTATTATATTACAGTACCAAGACAACAGATCTGCCATAAAACATGATTGTCGTGAGGTCATTAAAATTGTGTCATGAATATTTTTTTGATCACTTTTTTCAGTAAATCAAAAAATCAAAACATTCTACTTAAATGTTTGGAGGGTTTTCAAGCATGAACCACCTTTTTAAGGTCATGCCACAGCATCTTAATTGGATTTAGGTCAGGACATTGACTAGGCCACTCCAAAGTATTAATTTTGTTTTTCTTCAGCCATTCAAAAGTAGACTTGCTGGTGTGATTTGGATCATTGTCCTGCTGCAGAACTCAAGTTTACTTTAGCTTGAGGTCACAAACAGATTTCCAAACATTCTCCTCCAGGATATTTCGGTACACAGCAGAATTTATTGTTCCATTTGTCACAGCAATTGTTTCAACACTCTGACAAATAATTTTCTAACAGAATTATTAATTTTAATGACATTTTAATGCTGAATTCAATTTAATAATGATATTTATAATTTATTTCCTTTTCTCAGGGTCAGGAGATAAAACTCAGCCAAAAGCCAGTTGTTCTGGCAGAGGAACTGGTTTTACCATCCCTCTCCGGATTACCCATGAGGCTAAGCATCAACATGTCCGCTCTATTTTCTCTCAGACTTAAAGGCATCGCTAACTTTAAGAATTGGTCACATTTCTCACTGGCTGGCTATATCAAACCCAGGTATGATGAAGGTTAATTTATTGCTGTTTATTTATGTATTGCTGTCACACTGAAGTTGTGTTGGCAAATCACACAGTACAGTGCAAAAAAGTTTTAGGCCAACATTAATTCTGTTGTTTTACTGATAGTATAATGGATATATGTGACCCTTTACCACTTAGCCAGTCATAAGTGTACATTTTTTAATTTTTTTAGGGGGGTTTCACCTTTAATTTGCATAGGATAGTGGACGTTACAGACAGGAAAGTATTAGGAGTAGAGAAAGGGGAAGGGTCGACAAAGGACGTCGAGCCGGAAATCGAACTTGGGTCGCCATGAGCACAATGGTGCTATATGTCGGCGCACTTAACCACTAGGCCATTGGCACCTACATAAGTGTACATTTTTATTATTTAATTTTTTTATTGAGAATTATAGACGGTGAATATCTTATCTTTCAGTTGATGTATGGTTTGTTGGGATAGGAGTTAGATTAGATTAGAGTTTGAATTATTTTGGTTTAATTGTTTAAGACGTGAAAGAATGTTGGAGAGAGGCTGTTTGTCCTGGTTTGAGCTGCATTTCTAGCAGTGTTGTTAGCATTATTGTCGGAATTGATGGAGTTGTGAATGTTGAAAAGTACAGGCTTTAATACATTATGCCTTTTGGAAAGGACTTCAGTGATTTATAGTTTTCATTTTAAGCATAATAATGATCCGCTAATTGCAGTGACATTCTATTTGGAGAAAGAAAACAGCTGATGAAACACAGACAGTCATGAAATGGCCTCTACAGTGTCCAGACCTGAATATTATCAAGGCTGTATGAGATCACCTGGACAGAAAAAGAAAGATATGGCACTCTAAATCTAAAGAAGAACTCTGGAAAGTGCTAAAAAAGCCTGATATTAAACAGCACATTATTTCAGAAAGTGTTAGGACAATTAGAACAAAACAGTTCAAGCTGTGAATATTTCCTATTTTTTGTTCATATTTAATAAAGAGACTAAAAAAGTCTTTGGCCAACAAAGCTGGTATAGTGCTTAGGGCATTTGCACAGTGCTGTATATGTTTGAATATATTTGACATTTGAAATCATAATATTCTCTATGTCCTCTTCTTAAACAGTGCATTGGTTGGCATCTCTGTGAGAGCTGGAGTGGACGGAGCAATAGGCCGTGTGGGATTAGAGTGGGTCACTCAACTCAAAACGTCCACAAGCTTGGATGGAGCTGTATATCTGCACCATGGGCAGAACCTGAAGTTGGTTCTCAACACTCCAGAAGATGTCATGGATATACTGACCTTCAAGTATGAGCAATACTAACAGATTTTTTTCAAATATATACATTTACATTTACATTTACATTTAGTCATTTAGCAGACGCTTTTATCCAAAGCGACTTACAAATGAGGACAAGGAAGCAATTTACACAACTATAAGAGCAGCAGTGAACAAGCGCTATAGACAAGTTTCAGGTGTGTAAAAGTCTAAGAAGCAAAACATTAGTAGAAATTTTTTTTTTTTTTTTTTTTTTTGAGAGAGAGAGAGAGAGAGAAAGAGGGCACAGTTAGTGGTATAGCCAGAGAGGCAATTGCAGATTAGGAGAGAAAGTGGAGACTAAACAGTTGCGTTTTTAGTCGTTTCTTGAAGACAGCAAGTGACTCTGCTGTTCTGATGTAGTTAGGGAGTTCATTCCACCAACTGGGCAGATTGAATGTGAGAGTTCGGGAAAGTGATTTCTTCCCTCTTTGGGATGGAACAACGAGGCGACGTTCATTCACAGAACGCAAGTTTCTGGAGGGCACATATATCTGCAGAAGTGAGAGCAGATATGAAGGAGCACAGCTAGAGGTCACTTTGTAAGCAAACATCAGAGCTTTGAATTTGATGCGGGCAGCAACTGGCAGCCAGTGCAAACGGGTGAGTAGCGGAGTGACATGTGCTCTTTTGGGTTCATCAAAGACCACTCGTGCTGCTGCGTTCTGAAGCAGCTGAAGAGGTTTGATAGAACTAGCTGGTAGCCCGGCTAGCAGAGAGTTGCAATAGTCCAGTTTGGAGAGGACAAGAGCTTGAACAATGAACATTTATTTATTTAGAGAAAATAAAGGCCACAGTGTCAGGGTGGCACAACTGTCCTGATATAGTAACAAAAACAAGCAAGCAAACAAAACTTGCCAAAAGAATTAGTCTTTTACTTTTATCAAGTATTCATTTTTTAAATTTAAATGTTAGAATTTTACTAGTTAGCCGATGGACTTTAAAAATGGCACTATTGTCAGCAGTGGTTGCTTATGGGAACTTAACCACAGCACAGAAAAACCAGGGGCCTGTACCATAAAGTGAGATCAAGGCCCAATGCCAATTCTATATTGTACCCCTACCCCTTCCCCTTGTCCCTTGAAACAGAGTATGAATGGGAAGGGCTTCAAAATTTACCCTTAAGAATTGGGACAGCACTACAGCACCTGCACACATCATCATATGTCATCACGATCTCTTGCTTTATTTGAGATCAGACGATGGCGACTGCTGTAGTTATTCCAGTTGAGTTATTTTTTGGTATTTTTCTTCAGGAAATCACTGAAGGTGTATATTATGTTATCATAATGATATAATGTGGCAATAAGATCGTAACCGTACTATGCATTTACACAGTGGCCATATTCATCTATGTAAACACAATAAAACAACATTAACATTATAGCAGACACTGTAGAAAGCTCATTCCCAGCCACTACACTTTTCTGACAGGGCATTCGAGTGTCATCAAGTGTCAGAATGTTGTGGGAGTTATTATTAGGGATTATAGAAAGCAAAATTTAGCGTTTTTTTTATTTTAGCGTTTTTTTATGAATGTATTAAAACATGTGCTTGTTTATTGTAAAAATTCGTAATAATGACAAAAAATACTAATGTGTGGATCTCCTTACTTCCGGGTGCAGCTTTGCTACCATTGTGGCTTTTCTTACCCCTTGGTTTTGATTGTGGTCCTGAAAAATCTCTGTTCGAAGTGTTATATAGCCATTCCCCTTAGCCTTACTCCGGGGCTATTCAATTGGTGGCCTGCAGGCCGAACCCTGCCCCCGAGACTATTTGTTCCGGCCCACCGAATAGTGTGACCAAGACATCAAAAATAAATTTAGTTCAGTCAAAAAAACGGCTGCTATAGTTCTGAAGTGACGTGCGTCTGTTAAATACAGCACGAGCTGCATTTGAAGGCTGCGCAGAGCGTGAGTTTGACATTAAGCGAGTGGCGCGAGCAGCCGGAAACATTTGGATATGTTTGTAGAAAAGGCTTTTTGTGCAATGCACTGATATCGTTAATATGGATGCAATGATTAGCCGTTTTCACTATTAGCTGCGCTATAATTCATTACAGTTAATTAATCGTAAAGGATTCTCAACGCTGTGTTTCTGTTGCATGGAACAAAACTGCTGCAACTAAACATAGTTATGCTAACTGTGTGCTTGTTTAAAGCTCCTAGCTTATACCGAGGCTAATACGCACGCACATTGGATTAACTATGGCAGCAGAATGATAAGTTTATTATTTCCAATGGAGACGTGCGCATATTGGGAGCGGTGCACGCACGGCTTGTACAGCGGACCAACGCACTTGCGCCCTCCAGGCACACGTGAGAAACGATCTCACGCTGTAGCGATGAGAGTTGTGCGTGGCTTTCAGTGCAGTGTAAAGAAAAGATCCGTTAGACAAATTATTACAAATTATTAAAACGATTATGTATAAACGCAGATAATAACAACAGTTCAGTTAAATTCTTAGCTAATATACAGCTTAATTTAACATTAGACAAAAACTATTTTCATTCATTTACTCTTATTTTAATTTATTTATTCAGTGTTCTGTCATTTATTTTCATTGTAAAATTATCACTCATGTTTAAATCAAAAACCTTTTTATTTTTAAGTCCAAAGAGAGAAATGGACTATTGTTTGTTTTTATTAATATTTTGTGCTGTATTTGGTTACTGAGCAGCAAGAAACAACACTTTAAAATATAAGCAATTTTCTCGTGATTTTCTAAATTAGCAGTGTTTTGAATTTATTAAATGCATCATAATCATGATAACCATGATTATTCTTCAGACTAATTGTTATGCAGTTTAAAACATAACATATGAATGTGTCTGAATGTAGAAGAAGTCTACTTAAGCAATGCACTGCTTTTGTCGTGCTTTGAAATTCAACATTTGAATATGTTTATTAAAAAAACCCATTGTACAATGCAGTGATGTTATGTAGTTTCAAAATACAACATATTAACATTTTAATGTAGAAAAATACAATGTGGATGTTTTAAGGAGCAAAATTATAGCATATGGGCTCTTATATAAGGTATATGACGAAGTATGCCTAAAGGACTTCAAATTTGCCAGTAACCTGGGTTAAGCGCTTCCAGTGAACTGTATGCCATTGCAAAATCTGCGCATTTAAGGTCTGTTTTCTTTAAAAATCAGCGATCTCCACTGGCTGAGTGAAATCCGATATAAAGTGGGTCTCAGATTGTACAAGAATCACTGCATAAAATTACATTTTCCCCCACCATGTCTTTATAATATGAGTATTTATTTTACCCCAGTAAATTCAATGGAGTTTCTGCGCTAGCCCGCTGATTCTGACAGACGCGAGCGAGTAAACGGCTTTTTGTCTCGTTTTACGCTTGAGCAACTGAATGAATGCCAAAAACTATTTAGCTGATTGTATTTTAATTACATTACAACATCGATGCTGTAAAAGGAATTGTATAAAATGGAAAAAAACATACACTAACAGGTCACCGGAAGTTTATCAGCATGGGAACAACACTAGCTCGGCATATACCCTATTGCTGTTGTCAACACTTCATTTGGGCCCCTCATTTGGGATGCCTTTCATGTACTGGCCCCCATGACAAATTAATTGAATAGCCCTGCCCTACACCTTCACGCCAAAGAGAATTGGGACACCCCTCCCCTAGAAAGTGTCCTACAGGTGGTTTGTCAAGCCCATTCACTTGTGTGGAGCACACTCAGAATTGCACAATAAATGGACTGGCTCATAAACAGTTCATTGAAATACTTTAAATTGTTGAGACTGTTTAAGACTATTAAATTGCTGCTTGAATGTCTTCACGAGACAGCTCCAGAATGTTTCGTGTCAGTGGAGACAGTAAAGAGGAGCTCGTGGTGACTAGAAACCTGAAAGAGAAGAACACCTGCACTCCTAAAACATGTGAGTAAATTTACCACAACTCATTCATTCATTTTCTTTTCAGCTTAGTTCCTTTATTAATCAGGGATCGCCACAGTGGAATGAACTGCCAACTTACCCAGCATATGTGTACACAGCAGATGCCCTTCCAGCCGCCACCCAGAACAGGGAAACACTCATACACTCTTAAATTCACACACAAACACTACAGACAATTTAGTTTATTCAGTTCACCTGTATCACATGTCTTTGGACTGAAGGGGAAACCGGAGAACCCGGAGGAAACCCACACCAACACGGGGAGAACATGCAAACTCCACACAGAAATCCCAACTGACCCAGCTGAGGCTCGAACCGGTGACCTTCTTGCTGTGAGGTGACAGTGCTAACCACTGAGCCACCGTGTCACCAATTTACCACAATAAATGTACATTTTTTTCATTTCTTTATGGAAAGAAATAAACAAATATACACAGTCAAGCCTGAAATTATTCATACCCCTGGCAAATTCTGACCTACAGTTTTTGTTCAAATGTCTATAAAAGTCTATGTCATTTCCAGTCCAAATAAAAACATTGCTGGTTGAGTAAAACTAACTTTAAGTCAGATGTTGCCAGGGTTATGAATAATTTTGGGCTTGACTATATAGTTTTTCATGATTATTCTTGCAGGGTCTAAGATGGTTGGATGGCAGTTATGCTCTGATCTGACTTATCCCTTGACACTGATTGGAAAAAGCTTTCCACCATTGGGTCCAGTTATTTTTACTCTCAGACTTCAAAAACTGGACAAAGGTCTCAACCAGTACCTCTTGGAGGCAGCCTATACTTTTGTACCCCAGGTTTGCAGGATATCTGACAATATTCAAATTAAGAAAGTCAAAAATACATTGTCATTTAATTGCCCTTTATTATGAATCTTTAACAGAGACATTTCTGGATGCCACTGGAAGCCACACTGCTTCTTTTTATTGGAACACCACAATCCACTATCCACAGAGACGTATCCCTGGATGTCAATCTCACTCCGAAAAGGCTGATTCTGAAAATAACTCATCCACTGAAAGCCATTCTCATTCAAGGTTTTAAAAGCGCTTCACAAATTAATTTCTGTATTGATGTATTATTTGCTAGAGTTGCACACTGAAGAAAACAGCCTAATTGGATTAACTTAAATAAATAACTAACACTTAAAAGAATAAAGCTTTTCCAACTTATTAATTACTGACATCTGTAAGGAATTAAGTGGAATCTAATTGCTTTATGTAGTTGTAACAATCTGGAGTTTTCACCTTTTGCAGTGCATAAACATTGCTTGCTGCCTTTAATTTTTGAGTTGAATAAAATTAACTTTTCTAGTCATCTCAACTTACATCAAGCAAAGTGACATGAAATATAAAAGGGGAGCTATTATGCCCTTTTTTACAAGATGTAGTCTCTGACATTCCTAGAGTGTGTGTGTGAGGTTTCAGCTCAAAATACCTTACAAATAATGTTTTATAAGTCTTTGAAACTGCCCCTTTTAGGCTTTGATCCAAATTTTGCCATTTTGGTGACTTTAGCTTTAAATTCAAATGAGATTGGGCTCCCAGGTCCCCTTAAAAAAAGGGCAGAGCTAAAAATGCCTATGTGTCAGCATAGTGGCAGATTCAAAAACATATGCTAATGAGGGAGAGATCCTCATTAATGGGCGGGTCTTTACCCCTCTGATGACACATGCAAAAGAAGAATGTCAATCAAACTGTTTCTGCAGACTGTTTTTATTAAGTTAAATGGAACAAAAAAAATAGAATTATGTTTACTATTAGAAGCTGGTTATATTCACAGACTGCTGCCACACAACTGTGTTTAAACCCCTTATAAAAGTGATTTTTGCAAAATATGTTCCCTTCAAGTTATATTTAGTATAAGTTTAAGTATAAGTGAAAGTGAGATAAAAATATTTGTTGTCTTGTCTTTTTGTCTTTACATTTTTTACAATGTATAACTTTTCTTTTATGCCAAAAATCAATAGACTATTATGCAAAAATTATGTTCCATGAACATATTTTATACATTTACTGTAAATATATCAAAATGCAATTTTTGTTTTGTAAAATGCATTGCTAAACATTTAATTTGCACAACTTTAAAGGACAATTTCTCAATATTAAAATTTTTTAAACCCTCAGATACCAGATTTTCAAGTCGTATCTCAAGTAAATATTATCCTATACTAACAAACCATACATCAATGGAAGACTTCAGCTTTCAATCACAGTATAAATCTCAATAAAAGAATACACTTATAATTGCTTTTATGGTCCAGGCAGGATAACATGTATCCAGCGAAACTCTGTGAATGTGAAAGATATTGTCTAATCTTTTTGTCTCCACAGCTCAGCTTGAAGAAATGAACAACCAGCGTTCAGGTAGAATCGAACTACTGATTGACAACATCCACCATTATTTTATCAAGGTAAGTGAGAAGAACATTTTTGTGAATTGCTGAGTCTCAAGAAATGTTGTTGTGCTATCTTTATTAAGAGCACTGCAAAAATGGCTTATTTTGTCTTGTTTGTAGTCCAGATATCTAAAAATCCTTAATTCAAGAGACATTTTCTAGAAAAGCAAAACATATTGGGCCCTATCATACACCCAGCGAAATAAGGCGTAATGTTTGGCGTGATTTGTTGCTATTTTTAAACCAGTGCAACCCTAATTTTTATGTTTTGCACCACGTTGTTTAAATAGAGAATCCATTTGCGCTACTTTGTGGACTCATGGGTGTCCTGGTGATTTTGAGGAACTTATATAGGCCGCGTCATTGACCAACTAAAAGCTGGTCTAAAGTCCAGTGCAGAGCGAGATAGTTATGCGCCTATGCAGGCCCAAACACTTACACATTGCTTAATACACACAGAATGTACAGCAATACACAAATATCTTTACATGTGAAAAAAAGTAAAGGATTACCTCCATGCCTTCATGTCGGGGGGCTTTTTTCAGTTTATTCATGACAATTTGCATTTGTGTAATGTTATTATTATTATCAGTGTTATTTATCATCTGCATATTTATATTTGTTTTAATAAAAACAAGTTTAGATAGTCCACCTGTCGGGTTTTGGAGACGTATGCATCACCATATGGGACATAAGAATAGGACGTGTGTTTGGATATAACAGTTTTTTTGTCCACTTTTCTGGAAATTAGAACTCAATTTAGAAATAGCCTAACAATTACACCTGACAAATGAAATTAAATATGTAGGATGTCTTCAGTGAAGTGCATACAACACCGTTTCCTTATCCACGAAAGTAAAAGAGTAAAAGTAAAGTAAAGAGGCAGAATGGAGCAGGTTCATTTTTATCCTCGCGCTGCAGATGGTCTGTAACTGTTTTCTAGCTAGTGAAGCATTTAGTTTTTACACTCACAAAGTCCGCCATGTAAATAGCAAATATGCCATGGTGTGAAGCAACTAACTCTTAAAGGGAATGTGAGATGAGACTCTGATTGTTTTAATGCACATTATGCTCAAAACACACTCATAACTCATTAAGAAAATAAGCAAAACCCTATTAGACCATGCGCCGGGGCGCAAAGTGTATTTTTCCGTCCTTAAAATATGAAGTGGATTCGAGCATGCCCTTAATGCTTTTGCACCATGCGCTTTAGACTTTGCGTCTAGATCTGTAAAATTGAGCCCATTGTCTTGTTTTAAGCACTAATATGCCATATGACATGACATTTTGTTACTAATATGTGTTTTCTGCCGTGGCTGAGAGAGCTTAACATGCTGCACTTTAAGAAAACACATGCAATTACAAAAAACACCAGCAAATTAAGAAAAGATCTTCATCAGTTCATCAAAAAAAAACACTGCATTTTCACACAACGCAAACATTTGGTCACACTTTATTTCGATGGTCCGTTTGTTGAATTTAAGTTACACTGCATCTACATGCCAACTAATTCTCATTAGATCATGAGTAGACTAATAGGTTGTGGTTAGGGTTAGTGTGAGTTGACACGTACTTGCAAAGTTTCTTAGTTAGTTAAATGCCTGTTGATGGAGCAGTATCAACAGATATTAAGCAAACAGTCTACGAAAACTCAAATGGACCGTCAAAATAAAGTGTTATCAAACTTTTTTTGAAAACGCACTGCAACACAACGGAAATGTTTCAAGGAGACCCTAAAACGTGACGGACCCGTCTATTTAGGTTATGGTTATTTAGGCTAATAAATACTAAGTACATGGGAATCGGGATGTTAAAATAAACAAGGAAAAAACTCACCTACAACTTCACTGAGCAATAGCCACTGCGATTTATTCATGTTTGCATTGTTGGAAATTTCAGTGCTATTTATTAATGTTCGTGTTGTGAGAAAATGCAGTGCGTTAATGTGTTTGCGTTGTGAGGATTTGCAGCACGTGTGCTGTCAAACGAAATAAGATCTCTTCTTAAGTTGCTGGCGTTTTTTGTAATTGCCTATGTTTTCTTAAATTGCAGCACATTAAGCTCTCTCAGCCTCCGATGTTTTCTTTAAAACAAGCAAATGAATCTGTCAATGGGGTAAGCAAAATAATCTCATGTCAAAATGAATAACACGATTAATTTGCTTTCCCCATTGACAGTATAAGTTGCTTGTTTTAAGGAAAAAACTCACTTAATTTTAGCATATGTTTTGCTTGTCTAAAATACATCTCTTGCTTTAAGAATTTTTAGATATCTGGACTAGAGACAAGACAAAAAACAAAGTAATAAAAAGATTTTTGCAGTGAGTTATCTAATTCAAGAGCACAACTCATTGAATCATTCACCATTGTGTCCAAGGGTCTACTGGAGACTGTGAATCTTGCTACAGAGATGAGAACCCACTTTCATCTTGATGCCAAAGTAGTAGCAGATGGACATCCCTTTTCCCTGTCAGTCAACACCACACATGCCCGCAGCAGGAAGTTTGCAATACAGACTTTACTTAAAAATGTATTTAACAAGGACGCATCATTCTCAGGCAAGTTTTTTTGAGGTCAATGTCAATTTGATGTTGTTTTGTTATCAAGGGGTCCACTGGGATAGATTAGGTTGAATTAAAGCTGGAAGTTTGACAAAATCAATAGGATATTATATTATTTCTAAAATCATGTGCTTTAATCTTTCTTCTCTGGCACATGACTTACAAAGCCATTACGATTTGCGACCAACTCCCCATGTTCTGCTTCACTTCACAGTGCAGCTGGAGAGAAGTCTGGAAGATGGCCGGAGACATTATTCAATAGATGCTGGATTTCTTTTACCCAGCGCTGTCAGTGTCAGAGGTCTTGGGTTATTAAAGCAAAGGGGTTCTGAGTGGAGTTCTGCTGTTAGGGTTAGGTACGGTGTACAAGGTAAGTGACTTCTAAATAACAATAATAATGCACCATTTCAAGACAAAACACAATAGACTTTTCAAACACTTGCATCTTTTTTTCAGAAGATTTAGAGAAAATGCAAGAGTGTCACATGACCCAGAACCTTCACAGCGAGTCGGACTCCATCCAGACGTATCGTGTAACAGCAGCTCATGAACTCCACTGCTCCCAATTAATCAGCATAAACCACAAGGTAATGTTTATTGTCTCAATAACTCAAATGAATTCTTTGGTTTCATGGATTATTTCTGAGAAAAGCTTAAATTTAAAGACTATGAAAATGTTGTGTAACCGTCAAGTAAACATATGTTCAAAATGTCAAAAAAGAAATGCCTACATTTCTTCAGCAAGGATGCATTACTTTTATAAATAGTGACAATAAAGACATTTATTTTGTTTACTTTGGATAAAGAGGGCTAATATTATTGACCTTAAAATAATTAAAAACAGCTTTTATTCCAGCCAAAATAAAACAAATAAGGTTTTCTCTAGAAGAAAAAAATATTATTGTAATTACTGTAAAAAATTCCATACTCTGTTAAACATAATTTGGGAAATATTTGAAAAAGAAATCAAAGGAGGGCTCAATAGTACCTGGATGAAGCCTTTATGATGCAAGCTGAGATTGCATTATTCAGCGATGTCAGACACAATGGAGCAAGTGACATCACTGTGAGGGGTAGGGTTAGGGGTGGGGTTAGGTGAACCCATTAAAAAGCATTGGATGCAGCTCAGATTGCACTGCACTTAATCTGTAGCCAGACCCCTCTCAGAGGGCTAATCATTTTTGATTTCAACTGTACACTACCTGACTAAAGTCTTGTCGCCTATCCAAGTTTTTGGAACAACAAATAATAACTTGATTTCTAGTTGATCATTTGGTATCAGAAGTGACTTATATGAAAGAAAAAGGCCTTCAGATTACACTTATTTTACCTAATTAAATATGATCATGCCTTAATTTTTAATTATTTAATTAGGTTAGTAAGGTCTGAATTTGCTTAGATCAAAATCTTGTCACTTAACAGAAATAATGTACAGTATAGATTATAAAGTCATGGTGCAGTGAAAAAATAATGAATATTGTGTGACTCCCATGAGCTTGGAGGACTGCATCCATATTTCTCTGCAATGACTAATAACCTATTAATAAAGTCATCTGGAATGGCAAAGAAAGCGTTCTTGCAGGAATCCCAGAGTTCATCATGATTTCTTGGATTCATCTTCAATGTCTCCTTGTTCATTTTAAACCAGACATGCTCAATAATGTTTATGTCTGGTGACTGGGCTGGCCAATCCTGGAGAACCTTGACCTTTGCTTTCATGAACTTTGATGTGGAGGCTGAAGGATGAGAAGGAGCGCTATCCTGCTAAAGAATTTGTCCTCTCCTGTGGTTATGTAAAGGGCAGCACAAATGTCTTGATACCTCAGGCTGTTGATGTTGCCATCCACTCTGCAGATCTCTCAAACGCCTCCATACTGAATGTAACCCCAAACTATGATTTTTCCTTCACCAAACTTGACTGATTTCTATGAGAACCTTGGGTCCATGCAGGTTCCAATAGGTCTTCTGCAGTATTTGTGATTATTGAGATACAGTTTAACAGATGATTCATCAGAAGAATGCACCTTCTGACACTTTTTCAAATGATCAAGGAGAAGTCAAGTTATTATGTGTTAACTACAACTATAACTGAGATTGATGACACGATTTTTGTCAGGTAGTATAAATATAATTTATGTGGACATTCTTGGAATAGCTAATTTAATGATACAAAACCATGACTATCCGTCATTGACCAGATATGGTGTGACCAAGCCTGGATCTAGTAGTCTGGATCTAACGGCCTGAAATGCGTGTGGGTCTGCAGCTGGATCTATCTCAGTTTGTTTCCGCCAACAGATTCTCTTCAAACACGAAAGGAGCCCGGTCCACGTCCAGTCATCTCTTGATATAAGCTATGGAAAACAGTGGAACCAGAGCAGCAACAAACATAGGATCCTCTTTAATCAGTCCCTCAGAAACCAGTCTGGACCAGACCTCACCAGTTACGCAGTGGAGGTTACATTTTACCAAATATATTCACAGTGAATGTAGAATGTGTCCATCCACTCTGCTTGCTCATATTGTGGTCTTGTATACTCATGTGCCATAATAACATATGCTTCTTCTTTCAGCTCAGCCTGCGTCTTCTGGACAGAGGACAGAGTTACAGAACTCAGCTTCTGCATAATAACTTCAAGACACAAAAATCGGAAAGCAGCACCCACCTGAAAATCAACTACAACAATCAAATGCCTCTGATAGCCGGTGTCCACTGGAAAGATGTTTCAACAAAGACTTCCCTTCAAAAGTGGGAAGGTGTGTGTGTTTAATTCAATTCAATTCAAGTTTATTTTGTATAAGTTTTTTTCACAAGAATTATTATTTCAAAATAGCTTTACTAAAGGTGCACATTATTGCATTAGTTGCCATAACTTTATTAGTTAATTACCTAATAGTATATGAGTTTACGGCATGGCTAAATCTGTGACACTGTGTACATGAACATATAGCTTAACTTTTCATTGAAGGTTTTGACAGGGGTTTTGCTGACAAGCTTTCTAAAATCTGGCAAATCATCGAACTCCAGTAAACAACAGTAAATGTACAAATTATTTTACCAGTGTATTTTTTTTATCTAAAGTCCTTGAAACATTCTTAAAAAATCTCATTATTTAGTACATTCGTTAAATACGTTGTTGTATCTTACATTACTGAGATTGTAGTGAGTAACATTCATTCATTCATTTTCCTTTGGCTTAGTCGGCTGCCACAGCAGAATGAACCAGCATAATAAGTAATAATATATAAAAAACAATATTAATAAGTAATATTACTGCTTTACCGCAAAAAAAAAATTGTATTACACCCAAAACTGACCGTCACTAAGCTGCAAAGAACTTTCTTTCTTATTTTTCAGCATTTTCTGTATTGCTGTAAATTCGATAGTGGTGCATCTTTAGTAGGTTTAGTTGTAAATGACCCGTTTAAAAAAGTACCATGAATTCATACAGTTTGTGTCAACGTGTGCTTGCTATTATCTGTCTCCACAGGCTCATTCAACATGGATACACCCTGGCTCTATGTGTACGCAGCTCAAAAACTAGCTCAGCCTCAACGCGGCATCACACAGTTCAGCTCTGAGGTAACCACAAGGAAACTAGTAAATATCCGAGGTGTTACACTGGAGGGTTTCTACAAGGACAGGGGTAAAGAACGACAAGGCCAGCTTCATCTTTTCACGCCAACTTTTAGTTACGTCAAGGTGGGTGTACCGTATCTTCTGCTCAACACCTGATTAAAACGCTTCTCACTGAGAGCTTCTCATGCCTGAGTGGTAGAAATGTCAGCACAGGTTTATTGTGGATACGTACCCAGGTCTACATTTCTGGAGACCATGAAATATACAGTTGAAGTCAGAATTATTAGCCCCCCTATTTTTTTACCCCAATTTCTATTTAAAAGAGAGAAGATTTTTTTTTTCAAACATTTCTAAACAATAGTTTTAATAACTCATTTCTAATAACTGATTTATTTTATCTTTGCCATGATGACAGTAAATAATATTTTACTAGATATTTTTCAAGACACTTCTATTACAAAATTTATAGTTTCTTCGGTGCACCGCGATGCAGACGCGGACAATTCTAAATCAGTTCAGTAATAATTCAATTCAATTCACCTTTATTTGTATAGCGCTTATACAATGTAGATTGTGTCAAAGCAGCTTCACATAAAAGGTCACAGTAAATAGGAACAGTGTAGTTCAGTTTTTAGTGTTTAAGTTCAGTTCAGTTGAGCTCAGTTCAGTGTGGTTTAATAATCACTACTGAGAGTCCAAATATTGAAGAGCAAATGCAACGATGCACAGCTCTATAGATCCTGAACCATGCAAGCCAGTGGCAACAGCGGAGAGGGAAAAAAAACTTCACTAATGGCGGGAGTGAAGAAAAAAAACCTTGAGAGAAACCAGGCTCAGTTGGGCATGATCATTTTAATTTCTCCGCTGGCCAAACGTCTTGTGCAGAGCTGCAGTCTCAGTGGCGGAGGCTGGAAGCTGGCCTCAGCGAAGACTCGTCTGTCTCTGGAGCGTCACAGGAATCAGTCTCATGTTCTCCACTCTTCCATGACCATCACAGTAGCTGCTCAGGATTCGGCCTGGTCCAGGATATGGAAACCTTGGGATCATCTCGTCGTTGGTCTTAACCGGTAATTACGTACTGACGTCATTTATTTCCTATGCGTTATATCGCGGTAGAATACTATGGCGAAGATGGCGAGGGCGAGAAAATAAAATGCTCCAACTACTTAAAAAGCAGATAATTGTGCACTGTTTACTGCTTTTGAGTTTACTGGACAAGTCCTTTGCTGACACTGATGAAGAAATGAAAGCTGGTAAAACTCCATCTCTGCCTCTCTCTTCTCTCACTTTAGACATTTGACCCGCTGGTGTGTTTGTGAGGTAACTTTTCCTCTCCTGTCGGCTGTTAAAGCGATACTTGTGGATCCAGACACGAGCATGCCTGTAGTGCGAGTTTTCTCCACCGCGTCTAATACGAATTACCTGTGATAACCACTTTACCCGTGGCTGTTCTTCCCGCGTCACTCATCGTGAACAGTGCTGTCAGATTTAGAGCCAATCGCAGCCCTTTCTGTTGAGCGGGTGAGGACAATGACCAATCATAGAAGAACTCTCTCGACAGCGCTCAAAGAACAAGCAGGATAATATTTACATTAGTTTATTTGCTATAAATGCTCATGTTGTCTTCTGTGCATGTATTGGAGTTTTGTTTAAGACGTTCAATAAGAGTGTTTTCTTTGAGCTGGTAAAATTAATGGTACAGTACATATATCTTATTGCTGGTATTAAAGGACTAAATTGTATTACAAATAATATATAAATATATTTATAGATTTAAAAAAAATAAAAATTCTTGTGTTGTGAAGAAAAAATCGAACTGTGTATGGAAAGCATCGTCAATGCACCGTGATGCAATATCAAATTGAACCGAATCGATGGCATGATAATCATAACCGAACCGAATCGTGAGACCAGTGTATGTTCACACCTCTAACTTTTATACAGCTTAAAGTGACATTTAAAGGCTTAACTAGGTTAATTAGGTTAACAAAGCAGGTTAGGGTAATTAGGCAAGTCATTGTATAACAATAGTTTGTTCTGTAGACAATAAAAAAATAGCTTAAAGGGGATAATAATATTGACCTTAAAATGATTCATAAAAAATGTTAAACATGATTTGTTAAACATAATTTGGGAAATATTTAAAAAAGAAAAAAAAAATCAAAGGGGGGCTAATAATTCTGACTTTAACTGTATACCCAGTGGTATTTTTGGCGACATTTTGTCTGTAAAACGAATGCTATTGGATGGTATGGCACCACTAATTCCCTCTGTTCATTTCCGTGCTACTGCTGACTGCTTACCTAGGAAAAAAAATAGTTTGCCCTTCTAATCTTTAACTGAAATCTGATAATGTACTTCCTGTTTGTTTTCAGTTAATTTAGATTATGTATATCTTAGGAATTGGGCGTGGCTAACTTATTTCACCATGCTGTTCCAACTGTCAACAAGCAGAAATGGTGAGGAGGAGGAGTCTGTTAGCTTGTAATAACTCTCCCTAAACCAATTTCTCCATCTTTCTGAAAGACATGCCTACTTTACTACGTCCATTCAGCTCGCAGTAGAAAAACAAGCCATGCCCACTGTTCATTTAATATTCCGTTTCTCTAGGATCTGCATCACAAAACGAAAAAAAAACGGTCGCAGCTTCCGGTTCATCTGTACTTTAAGGATTAAAATGTAAACAATTATTATTGTCTACATAAAAATAAAAACTGCTACCTCATCCTATGCCTTCTTCACCGAAGAATCCAGATCGTTCTGTAGTTTTCCCATCCTTAAAATAGCAAAAGTGGATTTGGACATGCTCTTAGTGCAGCCATCCATGTCACAAAGACTAAAAATGATAACACAAATGTTTACTCATGAATGTAACACATTTGTATAGTCTGTTTTAGGTCATGTGTATAGTCAACTGTTTATACTATATGTACAGTTAGACTACCTCTTCAGTAACTTAGCTATGGATAGGTTTAAAAATTGCCCTGTGGCCTCTAGTGGATTTGCGAAAACAAAACCTGCAAGCAGACTTAGCTCTGGGTACATATTTTGCCAACATAGGCTCATTCTGAAAATGTACCACCATATACATTTCTGGAGATCGCGAATTATGTAGCCAGAAGTACATTTGGCTGCATTTCATCTTTAAAACGAATGCTACGGGGTGGTATGATGCAACGGGGCGGTATTCACATATACCAGCTGACCGCTTACCTTCGTGTGGGCGGCTTTCCCACTGTTACCAGTTTGTCCAGTTAGCTCACCATGTTTGTTGGCGGACTTGAGATGCAGAGAGAAGTTGACTATAGCAACAGGGTTTGAGTCTGGTGAAGAACGGTTCTAGAAAGACAAAAACAGAAGCCATAAAATAAGCAAGTAAATAACAGGGTGAGAATGTGGTAAAATCTGAAAACGTGGTAAAAATCAGAGGGCTTTTTTTCTGGATTGCTTTTTAAAACTGTCGGTTTGTGGATGGGTGGGTCAATCGGTGCTTTTGAAAACACTATTGGTTGGGTCTAGGGAAGGAGGGTGGTTCAGTCGGTCAGTCGACAGCGGCCTCTGGTGGATTTACATGAGAAGAGCAGGTGCGAATGGCACTCGCAAGAGACATTTGAGATGTCAAAAATCATACACAGCAGCCTCTGGTAGATTTGCGAAAACAAAAAATGCAAAAAGACGGGACGTATTTGGCGCTCTCCAGAAATGTATATAGCAGGACGTTTTCAGAATGAGCCTGGGTTGTATTTTGCGTCTCCAGAAATGTTGACCTGGGTATATATCCAAAATAAGCATGGCTTGCGAAAACTTCAGATGGTCCCCCTGGAGCAGCATCAGAACAAGTGTATAATCTCATGTTGCTATCGTTCCAGGTTGGAGGATGGAGCGTGCTGGGTAAGCGTGGAGTAAAAGCTTCATACTCCATCAGCACAGCCTGGACACCAGCCTTGCATGGGCAAATCTCTGTAGGCAATGGCAAGCAAGTGAAGACTCTGGATATGAGCGCAGGCTATGGCAAGCAGGACCTAAACATATCTGCAGTTCTCAGCACTCTGGATAAGGTCTCAGAAACACACTCTGTCCTCTCTATATGCACCAGACACTTTCTTACAAATACTTTTAGGAAAACACTGTTCAATAGACTGAGTGTGCTTCATACTGGTGAGTGGGCTGAACAAACCACTAGTAAAAACACTCTTCTCTCTTCATGCACCAGACATTCATTCATTCATTCATTTTCCTTCAGCTTAATCTCTGTTTCAGAGGTCGCCACAGCAGAATGAACCGTCAACTATTCTGGCATATGTTTTATACACAGTGGTTGCCCTTCCAGCTGCAACCCAGTAGTGGGAAACACTCATAGACTGTGCAAGGTTATAATAGTTTTGTATATTTCATTAGTTTTAGTTTTTTAGTTTTTAGTTTTGACTTTTTGTTTTCAAATTCGGTTAGTTTTAATTAGTTTTTAGAGGTAGATTTACTAGTTTTTAAAGTTTCTATATGTTGAAATTGCTTGGTTTTAGTTTAGTTTTTATTAGTTTTAGTATTTTGTTTGTTGTTGTCTGTTTGTAAGTTAGAATATTTGTTAGGTGCAAGATTAAAATAATCAGAATAAATATTGTATAATAAAAACTCGACCAAAAGTTTGTTTTGACACAATAACATTACCACTACCATCTACCCATCATCAAATTCAAATACAGCAGCCCACAAGATAGCAGCCTTAAGTACAATATGTGTGCAAGGCTGCTTCTGAGGTTAAATACACAGTAGTGATGGGAAGTTCAGATCTTAAACGTGAATCAATCTTTCCAAGTTTAGACTCAACATATGAAAATAATAGTCAGCAATCATAATTTCAGTCAGTTTAAACATCACCATGACCTGAAAAATTTCTTACAAGTACGTTTTGCAACCCAACTGAAGCATGATTCACTTATTTAAAAACCATTACGACTTTCTGTTATGAAATGAACTTACGTTTCGCCACATCCTCTCATTTAAGCTCTCGGTTTACCCGTGCTGCAGTTGTTCAAGTTTAGTTCAGTCATAGCAGGCTGTCATGAACTGTTTGTGTTCATTTCACTGAGTCACGCATGTGCTGTATAATTTGTTCACCGCTTCTCATATCTGATCCCAGTGTACTGTTCTCATAACTGAATAGCAGTATATATTGGTTTATTCATTATCATTTTCATGTCCTGTGCCAGATTGTTTAAATAGCAAATACATAGTCGGTGCCAATAGCCTAGGGGTACTGTGCACCGATATAAAGCACTGATGTGCTAACGGCGACCCGAGTTTGATTCCCGGCTCAAGGTCCTTTGCCGATCCTTCCCCTCTCTCTGCTCCCAACTCTTTCCTGTCTGAAATCTGTACTGTGCTTTCATAATAAAGGTGAAAAACTTCTAAAAAATAATAACAAAAAAATAACAAATGCATTTGTGCCTGTTTGTGTGCTCATGCGCGTGGTGGTCTGAAAAGTATGTGTTAACAATTTGCTGTATTAAGGCAACTGAAGACCATGCCATTGACAAACTAAAAGCTGATCTAAAGACAATGGCGCAGCTTTTAACATTTTTTTTATTTCTTGAAAAATTTTATTATATTGAATGAAAAATTTTAAATGCCCAAGAAATCAAAACAAACCATATGATTTTGTTTGCTCAACATTGCCAGTTTTGTGGTGAACAATTCATCTGTGCATGTCATTAAGAAAAAAAATAGTTTGCCCTTCTAATCTTTAACTGAAATCTGATAATGTACTTCCTGTTTGTTTTCAGTTAATTTATCAGATTATGTATGGCTTAGGAATTGTGCGTGGCTAACTTATTTCACCATGCTGTTCCAACTGTCAACAAGCAGAAATGGTGAGGAGGATGAGTCTGTTAGCTTGTAATAACTCTCCCTAAACCAATTTCTCCATCTTTCTGAAAGACATGCCTACTTTACTACGTCCATTCAGCTCGCAGTAAAAAAAACAAGCCATGCCCACTGTTCATTTAATATTCCGTTTCTCTAGGAACTGTGTCACAAAATGAAAAAATAATGGTCGCAGCTTCCGGTTCATCGGTACTTTAAGGATTAAAATGTAAACGATTATTATTGTCTACATAAATATAAATACTGCTACCTCATCCTCCATGTCAGCCATCAGCCCTCCATGTCACAAAGACTAAAAATGATAACACAAATGTTTACTCATGAATGTAACACATTTGTATAGTCTGTTTAAGGTTATGTGTAGAGTCAACTCTTTATACTATATGTACAGTTAGACTACCTCTTCAGTAAGTTAGCTATGTATAGGTTTAAAAATTGCCCTTACATTCAGAGTTGTTTACATATTTATGCTTTTAAATATGGTCCTGCAAGACATTTCATTCCAACGTACTGTATGTCCACGCATGTAGCAGAAACATGATTTTAAGGACATGCTATACACAATATAAGTTTTGTGTGAAAGTTAACCATTCTGGATGTATTATTTCTGATTCTTATTTCTGTACAGAAGCTAAAGAAGAGGCTTTTGATGATGACAATGAACCTGGCAGATCTTAAAAACCCTTATGCGGAGCTTCAGATTGAGGGGGCCATAGAGGAAACACGGAAGGACAAGAGGGTTTATCAGAAAAGATGGAAGTTAAACGTCAGGTCTGACTGGAGACTATTTAAAGGGATAGTTCACAAAAAATGAAAATATTCTAACCATTTTCTCAGCCTCCACAACTTCCAAACCAATTTGATTTTTTTTACAACATAACCTCATTCTGAAAACGCAGCCCTATATACATTTCTGGAAATCTTGATTCATGTAGCCAGAAGTATGTATGGCTGCATTAAATTTTTTAAACGAGCGCTAGGGGGCGGTTTGACGAGCTTACCAGCTGACCGCTTACCTCCATATGGATGGCTTTCGGGCTGTTACCAGTTTGTCCAGTTAGCTCACCATGTATGTCGATGGACTTGAGACGCAGAGAGGAGATGACCATGATGACGGGGAGTCTGGTGAAAATGTTTTCAGAAAGCGGATAAGACAAAAACAGAAGCCAAAAAACAAGTAAATAACAGGGTGACAATGTGGTAAAACATGGTAAAAATCAGACAAGGGCTTTTCTTTCTATGAATTGCTTTTTAAATTTGTTGGTTCGGTTTGGAGAAGAGGGTGGATGCTGGTCAATCTGTGCTTTTTAAAACACTATTGTTTGGGTTTTGGGAAGGAGAAGGGTGGGTCAGTCGATCGGTCAGTCAGTCAGACAAACAGTCAGTTGACAGCGGCTTATGGTGGATTTACATGAGAACAGCAGGTGCGAATGGCACTCCCGAGAGAAATTTGAGATCTCAAAAAGTGTACACAACGGCCTCTGGTGGATTATGTGAGAACAGCAGGTGCGAATGGCATTCCCGGGAGAAAATTTGAGATCTCAAAAAGCATACATAGCGGCCTCTCATAGTTCACAAAAAAACAAAAACTGCAAAAATATGTAGCTCCTGGGATGTATTTGACGGTCGCCAGAAATGTATATAGAGGTACGTTTTCAGAATGAGCCTGGGTTTTTTTAATGTTGAACACAATAGAAGATATGTTGAAGAATTTTGGTAACCAGAAGCCGTTGACTTCCACAATATGAAAAAATGCAATGGAATTAAATAGCTACCAGCTACCAGCCTTCTTCAGAATATCTTCATAAATAAACTGAAAAAGTGAGCAAATGATGACAGAATTTAGTGATTAATCCACTGTGCCTATACTCAAGTATTCATTCTGTTTTGCTCCATTTCCAACAGACAACCATTTAAGTTTCTCCCTCAGAGTCTCATTCTCCAAGAGACATTCACTAGTGATCTACATCACAAGGTTTACACTCTGGAGTCAAAGGTTCTTGTCCATGGAAACAAAAAAGCCATTCATGTCCTTACTCTGGGTTTCCAGCCACAGCAGCCATATGTGAGTGTGAAATGTATCAACACACTGTGTAGTAATCATGTTTCATAGTCTGTATTCCAGTACAAAGCCTGTTAGTGTAGAGTCACGAAGGTCATTTACCCAAAAATTAAGGTCTGGGTAAACTGGATAAACTAAACAGTTTAGTTTTCTGGCTAACTTTGTTTATTAAAATATAATGTGTGTGCTGTGGATGGACACAAATTGCTTCCACATACAGCATTGTGCTATAAAAATTCATTACAACAGCAGTAAAACAAAACAGAGTCAATAGTTGCACTTTTCCCAACACAGTACTGTAGTTCCTGAATGATTTGCTTTGAACAAATAAAACCCAGCTCACAATTTGCAATTTCAGCCACAATTTGGTCCAATAAGGCTGAAATCTTTGGTCTTTGATCGTTGGTTTGAGATGTTCACCAATAGCCATTGTCACACCATTACAGTGAGACCATAATAACTGTTATGAATTCTATAACAGCATCATTAATATTTTTCTTCACCTCAATTAGTGGTGCAGAATGAATTTGTCATTAAAATGTAATTAGAGTCCCTTTTTATGTATTAAAAAAGGTAATATTTTAGTTTTGGGGGTTTCCAACAACAGGCTGATATGCATGCAAGGTCAAAAAACACTTTCATTGTCTTATGCATTTATTTTTACCTAATTATCTTAACGAGTCCCATATGGTTTGTTCAGCACTTCATTTGTTCTTAAACCCCTTCTTAGCGATATGCTAATCTGCGTTGATTGGTCTGATGATTCAATCTGTTGTGATTGGTCGACTGCGCTCAGCGTGAGACAGGGAGAAACAACCACTGCGACTTATCAACATTATTGAAGTAGTCAGTGTGCAGAGTGTATGTGTGAGCCCAATGCACAAGTGCATTAAAGCAATCGAACACCAGCATATTACACCGACACACGTTCAGTATAGATCCCCACAGTGGCAAAAGCTGAACTATTTTGAAACTTGATCACAGCGCGTGTTTAGAAAAAACTGACGATGGCCATAGCAATGACAAAGAGCCGAGGATCGTGAGCTCATAAGCGCATTTAAATCCATAAAGCACTCGGCCCGCGACGCGTTTTCATCAAGGCTTTAGCGATATGTTAATATAAAGAGTTAACCAGATACAGTGCAAGTCGCGTGAAGTCATTACAAGTAACAAAACACAATTAAATACATATTTTGCAAGCTCGAGAAAACAAGGAGACAACCATTTTAGTCACACTTACAATTGTGAAATTAAATAAATTGATCAATGAACTGTGTACTGATAAAGTTCCTGTCAAGCTCTGACAAACGGCTGACGAATCCCCCGTTGCAGGGTAGATTATTGCATTAATCACCAAAATGTTTACTCATTAATGTTCACTCTTCTTCAGTCATGATCAGTCCCAAACACACCTTCACTCTGCTTGTGTTTGAAGGGAGCGTCTACATTTTATCAGATCCAGCACTTCATATTTGGGATTGTTTCGCGTCGACATTGGTATGAACAGGCAAAAGATCCGGACGAACAATGAATCTTTTAAACAATTTAGAGTCAACTCTTTTATTTAAATTTTTTTTATTTTGAAATAAGGTGCACTTTCAGATTTAAACTTCAGCTGGATGTTTTCATTCACTTAGAGCTGTGTTGCACACTGTATGGAAGGTCATTCACAAAAACCCATAATAGAGGCTCTTTAAATATTAATGAAGCTGTTTTTCAACTGCAATGCACTGCAACGGGCTCTTAAAGGTAATGGGATTTGGACATATTATGTCCAAACACACCTATAACTCATTATGAGTACAAGGACAATCCTTTTAGACCATGCGTCGGGTGCACAGACCAATTTTTTCAATCCTTGAAATAGCAAAAGTAGATTCGGACACACCCTGTACTTCGTACTTAAATGTATAAAATAGAGCGCTTAGAGTGCATGTCCACAGATGTTATTTTTACTGCAGAAACACAAGCGCTTTCCTAAAAAGGCTTAACTGTGAGTTCTTATGCAACTGTTGAAGTTCTTAAATGTTCAAGACACCCTGGAGTACTTTAAAAAATATATTTGAACAGATTTAGGTGTGTTGAGCATCAGTTAAGACAACATTAGCACCTGTCAGCTTTAATTGTGGGGAAAACTAGATAATTTGGAGCTTTTGTCAGCTAAATTCATCTTCCGGGTTTATAATAATTTTTGGGGCGGGATCAAAATCGGTGACGTATCGCGAATCTGTTAGTGGATTGATGACGCATCAGTTTCTCATTATTATTTATAGCAGAGTTTTCTTATCCTATGAGAAGACCCTGCTTCTTAATTATTCATGAGAGCACGTGCAAGCACGAAGACAAGGCAGACCTGCCAAGCTGTGAGACCCAAAGACTGGGTGAGATCGCAGCAAGCATTTTTGTCAAGAGTGTTGTACAAGAATTGAAGAATGGCGGACTTTGTCTTTTATCAGTTGAGTTCTTTACCATTCAGACACATCGATTTGTCCTACCTCTCGTTCAAAAAGTAGGTAGCATATTTGATGATGCAATATGCTACCCATCAGATTGTGCTACCAGTGTAAATATTAATATAGATTACTGTGATTTGAAGCTGTAATATTGCCCAAACCTACCTAACCCCAACCTCAATACCATTCAAACACATTGTTTGTAGCATAATCTGATGGGTAGGATAAAATGTGAGGACACCGGCAGGGCTAATGGTTGTAATAGACAGGGCAAGAGACCTGCTGCAATGCTATCCACTGTGTCTGCATTCAGACCCGGGGATTGAGGAGGAGATAAGTCCTCCTCATTTAAAGTGTTTATATAAGCACGATTATCTTTATAATCACATAACAAATTGTAATTATGTGTATATGAAATTACAATAACAAATGTAACAGGACATCAAATTACTGTTTATTTCTTTGCGTTTTAACTTTGTAAACTATAAAATCATGGGTCTCCCCATGGTTTGTGTCTTATTTTGAGCCAACTGACAACAGTTGTTCGCTTCCTCCTTTTTCCCTTGCTCTGCCGGCCAAACCCACTCCTCCCTCTGCTTGCAGAGCTCCACGCCCATCTCGGAGCATTTCTTGAAAAAATTCTGAGGTAGACTTGAACCAAAAGAGGGGGGTTTCATGGCCCTTTAATTACACTGCCGGTGTTTTATCAAATAATGATTATAAATAAGCTGTGACATTCTTATAAACATCCCCTTCAAATGACTTGTTGCTACATACAGGTGTCTTAATATAATCTACTGGAAGAGTCACTAAAAATAACGCATGTGTTTTCAGATTTGAGGAATGAAACTAACTGTTGTACAATGTGTTTTATTGGTTAGATGTGCTCCTCATTGGTCCAATCTTTCAGCACTGAGAGAATTCCTCAAGACTCCAAAATCTGCTTCACGGTCCAAAACAAGCAGGTAAACTCACTCAAACCTCTGCCAAAATGTTGTATAGTTAGTTTCCTTTTATATCTTATATGGAATCATAACTTAAAAATTAACGACATTTCGTTATGGTCCTGGAAATGTGCTGACTTCGCTTCTCTGTGAAGAATGTGCATGAAATTCATGGCAGGTTGTGGAGTGGAAATGAGGAAATACTTGAAGCCTTTGGTCTGGTACAATTTCATGACCCAGCTACATTTCAGCAAGGTATTACAATAAAAGCCAACCTGTCCCAGCTGATTAAGGTAAAATACATAACATTTCTTCATAATTCTTATTTCCCAATTACAATAATATTTGCATGTTCTCCCTGTGTTCACGTGGGTTTCCTCCAGGTATATATATATATATACACTAGTGTGAATGCACTATTTATGGCCCGCCTGTATCGTGGTACAGTACGATACAGGTCAACTCTATCAGGCTTGCGTTTCCACTACCAAAAGGGTACCAATGGTTACCAATGGTTGGTGGGCATAGTGTACAACAGAAAGTTTAAGTCGACGTCATTCTTGCTCAAGGAAATGTCAAAGTAAAGCTGTACATGTTGTTCACATATCAAATGAGAAGCACTTCTCACAAAACAGAAGCTGTATACACATACAAATACTTGTGTATAAATGTTCATTACTAACCTTTCTATGAACATGATTTGATTATAACTGTAGATCAATGATGCAAAACAGCCTACTTTAACGTCTGCGATTATATAAAATAAATAAATGCAACATATATGAACACATACAGACCCTTACAGTCTCCAATATGTTATCAATTACAGAAAAACTACACACAGCATACATTAATCCTTTTTTGGGTACAAAAACAACATGCAACATCCAGTATAGCCCACAGTCAGACTGCAAACCTCTAATCTGTATCTTTAATCTTCACCAGGACATGTAACCTCTGTTAGAAAGAAATTCTGTCATTCCGAGTTCATAATAGTCCAAAAGGTGATGATAATAGTTAAAGATGGCAGTTTATTCATGTTTTAGGTTGCTGAAAGAACCATTTGCTTCTTTGACAACGGAGAAGCTGGAAAAAACAGAGGCACTTCAATAATCATGTGCACGTTATTATTATCAGCTCAAGAAGTTCATTATTTAAAATTTAGACGCACGGCGATATGTATATAATATTACGGTGTAATGTCTCGGCTGTGTATTTAAAAATGCCACTTCTTGGTTTTCATTGCCCTGGCTTGTGCATGAGCGAGTGACTTATCTCTGTAAACCAATAGCGTTCAGCTGTGCGTCTTGCTCCACCCTTTGGTACACTTTTGTTGTGCTAGGTACCCTTCCGAAAGGATACCCAAAAAGTGGTTTGCTTTTAGGTACCTTTTGACAGTGGAAACGGCCATGAAAGCATAACGAACCGTACCGCTCAGTGGAAAAGGCCATTATCCTATTTACACTACAAAATGTAGTAGAATAGTGTATTAGTATGCGATTTGGGATGCACCTTTAGTGTTGCTCCAAATGTGTTGGCCACTTACAGACAAATTTAAAGAGAAGGCAAAGAATGTTTTACAGAAATGTACAGAAATTGTACCTTTACAATGTTTAATGAAACCTTTTTCAGATGGATTTTCCATCCAATGTCAGCCTAAATATAGAAGTGCTCAAGAGTCACAGGAGCAAGAGTGACTTTGAGTATCATTCAGAAGGAAAAATATGCATCGACAATAGGATATACCAGGTAAATACTTACAGTTAAAGTCAAAATTATTTGGCCTCCTGTGACCTTTTTGTTCTTCAAATATTTCCAGAATGATGTTTTAACAGGGATTTTTTCACAGTATTTCCTTTAATATTTTTTCTTCTAAAGAATAAAATCTTATAATAAAATAAAAAAAAATTAATTACTAAAAAAAACATTTTTAGGTCAATGTTATTAGCCCTCTTAAGCAAAATATTTTTTAGATTGTCTACAGAACAAACCACTGTTACACAATGACTTGCCTAATTACCCTAATTAACATAGTTAAGCCTTTAAATGTCACTTTAAGCTGTATACTAGTTTCCTGAAAAATATTAGTCAAATATTATGTACTGTCATCATGGAAGAGATAAAAGAACTCAGTAAGTAGAAATTAGTTATTAAACAGAAATTGTGGAAAAGAAAATACAGGAGGGCTAAAAATTCATGAGGGCTTACAATTCTGACTTCAACTGTATGTATATATTCTTAACTGATGATAGCAACTGAGTGCTTAACTTATGTGTTATGTCATTGCAGGCAAACTCAGCAATAACAGTGTCTCTTTTTGGAAACATCAGCAGTTCAATCAGCCTGAAGGCAGATGAAAAGAATTCAACCATTCACTTGACTCTGGAAAACAAGGCGGCAAAGGGCAGTAATGCAGTGTCCATCTACGCTGACTTCCATCAGAACTTATTAGCAGGCGTCACTCCTGAGAGTCACATTCATTTATATGCAAATTGTTCTTCAGAACGGTAAACTGATAAAAGGATTTCAGATTTGCTGTGAGATTATTTGATTTCTTCATTGATCCATCATTTGTTTTCTCTCTCTCTATTTCTAGCGTTTTCTTGCAGTGCACGGTGAAAAAGGAAGAGGAAACATTTAGTGCTCACCTGACTGGATCTCTACCACATGACAAGTTGCACCTGTCACTTTCTGGAGATGTTGTTAATTCAATACAAGATCTCTCCGCTTTACCTAATTCAGTTAGTATGGTTGGCGTGCTAACTCAGTCAAAAGGTTTAACAGAAGGTAAATATCAAGATCAACACGTCAGCTCATTTACTCATATGCAGATTCATTCAAGCATTTTCTTTTTGGCTTAGTCCTTTTATTAATCAGGGGTCGCCACAGTGGAATGAACCGTCAACTTATCCAGCATGTGTTTTATGCAGCGTATGCCCTTCCAGCAACAACCCAGCATTGGGAAACACCTATACACTCTTGCATTCACATCCACACATACACTATGGCCAATTTAGCGTATTCAATTCACCTGTAGCGCATGTGTTTGGACTGTGGGGGAAACCGAAGCACCTGGAGGAAATTCACACAACACAGGGAGACATACAAACTCCACACAGACATAGCAACTGACCCAGCTGGGGCTTGAACCAGTGACCTTTTTGCTGTGATGTGACATTGTTAACCACTGAGCCACCATATTGCCCCATATTCCGATTCAGTTTTATTAAAATAGACTTTATGATAAAAAAATGTTCTGTTGAAGAAAGTTCAGGGATTTTCAAGGAGTAATCTGCTTTGCTCAACCAACCTAATGGTGTTTCATACCTAAAGATGTTGTTTCCAAATATTCATTTGGAGATGGGACGTGAAAATGCAGACCCTGTTTACACAAACATGCTTATTTTCAGAACTTCACTTTTTTCGAAGCGGTTACGCTGTTTGTCCAAACGAAAATGGAGTGTCGGGTGACTGAAAACAAAACTTTGTGCGGCTTATTTATAAACTAATTTCGAGAGGATCATGTGCTTATAATTGATCACAGCTGGTCCCGCATCAGCTTCACATATCACACCAATCAGATGAATTCCAACTCACTATAAAAAACAGAGTTCAAGAGTTCACACTTAGCTAATTATTAATAATAAAGTGTATTTGGCGGGCTGTCCTGTGAGAGAGCCCTAAGCTCATAAGATCCTCGAGCCTGGGGCTCCCTCCCGTTAGAAAGGCGAGAGGGGAGTTTGAGCTCAGGTCTTGCGAACTCCCCTGCTTGTAAGCGTGCTGAGAAGTGTCTGGCTAAATTTTGTCATCTGAGACAAATTTGAGAAATCCAAAAAGATTCCTGAAATCCTAGGCTAAAATTTGTGGTCTTTGATCGTTGGTTTGACATGTTCATAGACAGCTGCTTAGTGCCCGTTGCGATCAGATTTTTCCTCCAATGAAGTTCTGGCAGTGACAGAAAATTTCAGACACTTTCCTGCAGTGTGTCAACAGCTGCGATGAGCGTCAATCCAATAACCTATTGGAGCTCTGAATATGATGATGCGATTCATGCGACAATTCAAATGAACATGGGGAAATGTCAAAACTGTTTTTTTCTTCCTGGTTTTATTATTGAGACATGCCGTGTGCAGAATTACCGCAGATTGTTTACGTTTGCTGTGAGGAATAATTTCAGAATGCAGGATGGTGAAAGTGTCACGGGGGGTTGACGTCAAACTCCAAGAGAGTTTTCTTCCGTGTTTGGTGCATCTTCATTGTCGTTCAGTCTGACGTTATGATGGCTGAGATCATACAGTGTGACATAAGAGGCATGCTTGTGCAGTATGACATGCTACAACCGTTCAGGATTATAAAAATTCTCACGGTGTGAGCCGGCCTTAAGAGTTGTCTTAAGATGCTATTTTGGAATAGTCAATATACATATGATGTATGTCATTGGACGGTGGGAGGAAACTGGGGAACCTGGGGAAAACCCAAACGAGCATGGGGAGAATGTGCAAACTCCCCACGGAAACGCCAACCAGCCTGGTGAGGGGCCGAACCAGTGACGCTCTTGCTGTGAAGCAACAGTGCTAACCACTGGGCTGCCGTGCCACCCTGTCTGAGAAGGGGAGGAGTATTGGTAGAAGGGGGATTCTTCAAGACGAAGATGACTGGAGTGGAAAATTCTGGTTATTTATAGTGTGTCAGTATTCATCTGATTGGTGCAACATACAGAGCTGATGCTGTACCAGCCGTGTTCAATCATAGGCACGTGATCCTCTCAAAATTAGTTTATAAATAAACCACACCTCCCCATGCTAGCGTGGGTTTTCCCTGGGTTTCCCGGTTTCCTCCCACCATCCAAAGACATACCATATTTCACTAGGTCTCGCTGCTAGCTGTCTCGTCACCTCAGCTGATTACGGCTAATTAGCCAATGAACTCGGCATTTACATCGCATTTTTGTGTTGGTTAATGTTTCTTTACACAGTCAATTGCCTTTTGGGATTATTTCCTACAATTATCAGATGATATGGCCTGCTGTGTGCATTTAATTGTGCTCACAAACCCTTCATGTGGCCTCCGTTTTCCTGGTGAGTGAAATTATATACTTATATACCATCTCTGTAAGTGTATTTGTTTTATTTAAGATCATTTATCATTTATAATGTTCTTTAGAGCTGTAATGCCCTCCAGAATCTGACAGATTAATTAGCTGTAGGCTATAGAACAGTCATCTGAAATGTTGTCATACAGTGTTATGCCTGGATTTCATCAATAGTCTTGCATTTACTAACAAAGACTATAATTGAAGTGTTTGGATGTATTTCGCGTTTTCCTCCTGTTGAAAAACATCATGAGAACAATGCTTTGTGGCTCAATGTATTACAACAGTGTTTTTAAAAGTCTAAACACTTTATTGATATATATTGTACAGCCAAGCACATGTGGTAAGAACACAAACGAGTCGCAGGTAATAAAGTATCAAGCGTTTCTTCCAAAGTAAAGTCTGTCTGCCAGCTCCAAGCAAAAGGCCAGCAGGTGTCTGTAGCTCCGCTCACTCTCCGCCTCTGTGCCCTTGTTTGGTATCCTGCCCTCGGTGCGATGACGCGCGAACAAAATGGTGACGGTTCGCCACGCCTACTTGTAGCTTCATTTGCGCTCCTCAGAAACCTATAGGTGACATCACGGATACTACGTCCATATATTTTACAGTCTATGATAAAAATACTTCTGTATGTATGGACATGGCCATAGAGTGTTTTCACGACGCATTATCGGTCAGCCATATTGGAGAGGAGAATGTAAACCATTGCACTCCCAGCAGGCATACAACATCATAAGATGTTAATATAAGGTTAGATTTAGGTCATGACATTAGGTGACCAAAATTCAATGTCTAGCCAGCGTCTAAGGACAACGTTATTTTGACGTCAAATAACAACATCAAATTACGTTGATATTTGGTTGATTTTAGGTTGTGTTGGAAAGTGACCAAAATCCAACGTCTGATAGACGTCATAGTGGTAACGTCCATGCAACGTCAAGGTGTAACCTGATTAGACATTGATATTTGGTCGATTTTAGCTTGAACATTGGACATTGATGTCGGCCTAAAGTTGGGTTCAGACATCAACCCGATTTTCATTTCCAAACAAAATCCAACATCCCCATGAAGTTGGGTACATGTTGACGTCCTGTGCCTGCAGGGACTGAACCAAATGAAACTTGCATATTTAGTTGATTAATGCTGCTTTAAGCCTCATTCACACTACGAGTGACTCGCATTAGCAAAGCAACAAGCGACCGTTTATTTCAATGGACAGTGAACGACTTCCAGCAACCAGGTGGGTGTGTCGAGCGACGCAACAAAGTTAATAATCTTTCAACTTTATGCAAATGAAGAGCGACTTTCTTGAGCGACAGCAAATAAAAGCACCAGAGAGCTCACATGATCCTCTCTTAGCTCGCTCAGAGGCCAGTTTGTCTTCTCTTTGCTGTAGACCTAAACAGACCTGTAGACCTACACCTCACTGCTAGTGTGAATGAGGCAATAGGGTGGCACGTTGGCTTAGTGGTAAGCACTGTCACCTCACGACAAGAAAGGTTGCTGATTCGAAGTCCCGGCTGGACCAGTTGGCATTTCCTGTGTGGAGTTCCATGTTCTCCCAGGGATGGCGTGGGTTCCTCCGAGTGCTGCGGTTTCCCCCACAGTCCAAAGACATGCGCTATAGGTGAATTGGAGATACTAAAATTGGCTGTAGTGTATGTGTGAATGAGAGTGTATGGGTGTTTCCCAGTACTGTTTTCCACTAACTTTGTCTTAGCTGGTTAGGATGGAAATTGACCAGATAAAGCCAGGAAAACCACCTTGACCAGCCTGGTTTTAAGCTGGACATAGCTGGTTTGGTTGGGTTTCCAGCCTGGCTAAGCTGGTCAAGCAGTTTTTTTTAAGTATGGATTTCATTTTTATTTCATTAAATATTAAAATCTAGATATAGTTCAGTTTTAAAGGATTCAATCAAGTCAGTTCAACCCTTCACTGACTTCTTTATTCTGTTGAACCAAAACAAGAAATCATGGGCATCGCTAGACCCAATTACTGGGCACGTGCCCCAGTAAAAATCTCCAGTGCCCCATAAATGCTTTGAGATATGATTTACCTCATATGCAAGTGTATTTATTAATAGGTGTAATTCAGAAAGAAAGACCCTATTCTCTATGTGCAACCGAACCAACGCTGGTGAAAGCAGTGTAATCAAAAAGTAAACTGACGTGCATGCCCCATTTGTTTTTCCAACTATGGAAGTAAATGGTTTTCCAGATTTCTTCAATATAAATTGTTTCGTGTTCAACAGAATAAAGAAAGTCAAGTAAATTGTGAGTGAATGATGGAAGTCCCTGGTTACAGGTTTTCAGCTCTCTTCAGAACATCTTTAGTGTTCAACAGAATAAAGAAACTCAGGTTTGAAATCAACTGAGGGTGAGAAAATAGTGAGTACATTTTCATCTTTGGATGAATTAAGCTACTTCCATAAGAAACCAATCAAATTAACCTGTGGTATTAGTTATTCAGCAGAATACAATACGTTCATAATATGATTTAGTGAGAATGACCCATACAGTATGCATTTGTCTACATGTCAGTGCTTGATGCTATCTTGTTGTGTGTTTGTTGTGCAGGAGAACTGACTGTAGTGGTGGACGATGCTGTATACGGGCTGGAAGTGACTCAGCAATCTGGGGAAGATCTTAGAGCGTTACGTTTGTGTATTATCATGGAAGAATCACTGTGTGTGAACATCACCAGCATGTTAACACAGCACGGGTGCAGAGTATACCAGCTGTCTCACTCTTCCCTGGCTACATTTTGCAGTATGTGGTTGTTGACACGGTGTAGCATTTCAACTGTTACACATGACAAAAATTAATATAATTATTATTGTCATCATTTAAAATGTAAGATTTCTTCTATTAATCTCTGTATTTGAGTAGGTTTTCTCAGGAATTGCAATTTACTTAGTAGTTTTAAAAATGTGTACTTTTACTTGCCCTTGAGTACATGTTTAGTGCTGTATTGGTATTTTACTCCACTACTTTCTTCAACCTGCAGTCACTAATTTATTTTTTCAATTCAATTCAGTTCACCTTTATTTGTATAGCGCTTTTACAATGTAGATTGTGTCAAAGCAGCTTCACATAAAAGGTCATAGTAAATTGGAACAGTGTAGTTCAGTTTTCAGTGTTTGTGTCAAAGCAGCTTCACATAAAGGGTCATAGTAAATTGGAACAGTGTAGTTCAGTTTTCAGTGTTTAAGTTCAGTTCAGTTGAGCTTAGTTCAGTGTGGTTTAAAAATCACTACTGAGATTCTAAACACTGAAGGGCAAATCCAACGATGCGCAGCTCTACAGATCCCGAACCATACAAGCCAGTGGCGACAGTGGAGAGGGAAAAAACTTCACTAAAAAGTGAAGAAAAAAAACCTTGAGAGAAACCAGGCTCAGTTGGGCACGACCATTTTAATTTCTCCGCTGGCCAAACGTCTTGTGCAGAGCTGCAGTCTCAGAGGCGGAGGCTGGAAGCTGGCCTCAGCGAAGACTCATCTGTCCCTGGAGCGTCACAGGAATCAGTCTCATGTTCTCCACTCCTCCATGACCACCACAGTAGCTGCTCAGGATACGGCTTGGTCCAGGATATGGAAACCTTAGGATTATCTCGTCATTGGTCTTGGATCGAATCAGTGACTCTGCATAGTCTGAGGGCCTCAGGAAGAGTATCCCCAGGTGGAAATGGAGAATAAAGAGAATAATTAGCGTAGCTGATGTTCACAGTGTATATAAACGAGATGCAGAAACCTGTGTGGAAACCCGCTGAGTGGTGCACTGAGTGTATGCTTTACTAAACAGATAGGTCTTTAATCTAGTTTTGAATTGGGAGAGTGTGTCTGAGCCTCGGACGTTATCAGGAAGGCAATTCCAGAGTTTAGGAGCCATAAATGAGAAGGCTCGACCTCCTTTACTCGACTTTGTTATTCTAGGTACTGCCAAAAGCCCTGAGTTTTGAGATCTTAAAGAGTGAGTTGGATTGTAGCGAGATAGAAGGTTGGTTAGATAAACAGGAGCTAGATTATTTAAAGATTTGTAGGTAAGAAGCAATATTTTAAATTCAATACGAAACTTAACAGGCAGCCAGTGTAAGGAGGATAAAATTGGGGTGATATGATCATATTTTCTAAACCTGGTAAGAACTCTGGCTGCTGCATTTTGTACTAATTGAAGTTTGTTAATAGAGGATGCTGGGCAGCCAGCAAACAGTGCATTACAGTAGTCCAGTGCATTACTGTAGTCCAGTGTTTCTTGCCTATGATGATTGGCTAAGTAGAAAAATCAGCCCTGTGATTCCTGTCCAATCAAATCGCACATAGAAAGTAAATCACATCATACTGAACTACCTAAGGACATGGGCACTTTATAAATACAGCAAATCATTTGGAAGCATTAAAAGTGTCCAAGAAGATGTCCTTAAACAAATGACCTTAAACAAGAACTAAATGCGCTACAGAATGTTACGTTTACACATCCCTAAACAAATTGCATGTATATGCATCAGCCTTTTACAGGGTAATGCTCACTACTCACTACTCTAGAGTACTTTTTAAAAGGGTACTTTTTACTTTGAGTAGTTTACAACAGATACTTTTACTCTACTTGCACTACATTTTTGGGCTAGTAATGGTACTTTTACTTGAGTATGATTTTTCAGTAATTTTTGTCCACTGTTTATCAATTAAAAAGGAAACTATAAAATCATCAATAAACACCTCAGGCCTAATTTTACAAGTGACTAATTTAGAAATTGTCAATACATATTTTAATCCATATATTTCTAAAAAAAATGTAGGAACTTAATGGATTTTGTCACTAAAAACCACATCCACTGGTGTGACACTATATTCTCATATAAAATCTGCAATTCCACTGAAAACTTTAATTAGCTGAAGGACTCCATACAAGATCATGTGATTGAAGACCCATGTGAAGCCCATGACATGCCCCTGTTAAAGATTTGTTTTGTTGTCCTCTAGTGTGACTCCCATATTTTTTTGAAAATGTCTGATAAGTCCGACAGTTCATAGAATAAAAAAATATTACTCATATCTTCATTTAGTGTTATGAAATTAAGTGTCAGACAATGAAGATAAATTACTTTCATGCTATTTTTATGTAATCAAGAGTTGTTTTTCATAATTTTTGCTATCACACACTGTAAAAACAGTTTCCGTATTTTGTGTTTTCCATTTACGGTTGTGAATTGCATTATGGGATGTTGATCTCTGCTCTGTCGACTTTTGATGTTGAAACTCTACAAAGAAATCAGTCTGTAAAATAACAGAAAATGTACTGGCAGCTCATTACAAGGTTTTTGCTTTGTAATATACAACAGTGGTTCCAAAAGTCCCAGGACAATGTCCCAGGAAAATGACAGGGGGTCGCTTGGTGATTTCCAAAATCAAATACATTTTATTAAACTATTAGAATATTTTATCCATAACCCACATATGATACAAATAGAAGGTTTTAATAGTAAAAAAAAACATTGTAAAAAAACATGCAAATGAAAAGCCATCAGCCTTTAAATAATTTTTTTCATAGGATTGGTATGTTTATGTTAGATTTACAACACAGCAACAGCCTCAACTACAGCAGATTTTATAGCACCAGGTTAATCTTTCTGACACCTTTATGGCAATCAAATACAATAAAAAAATAAATTCAGGCAACAAATGAATATTGAGGATGATCTCTGATTGGCGGTCTCCAAAATTAAACCAAGAATAGACTTGTGCTAGAAACATTGTGTCCACCAGTCTCTTTAGTTGAGGTTAATTTTAAATAAAACAAATTAATAAATGACCATAAAGATGATCTGGTTGTTACACTCTTGCACTTTTTTGTGTTGTCGATATGCTCATGTTTCTATTGATGAATTAGCGGTTTGTAAACATTCAGGATGCGCGCGTAGCAAGGTTGCTGGAAAAAACGGGAGCTCTAGCATTTACAGCGAGGGAATGACATCCGATGCGGTACAAAGTTTGCCGTTGTATTAGAGATAAGTTATATTGATTACATATTATATATATATTATTTACATAATGCTTTTAGCATATTATAACAGCTTGTCACCCAGTGCAAAATTAACGTTAAAGTGAGCAGCGTTCGTCTGACAGGTCCATTTGCGATAGCACCCTCCCAATGGATATTGGATAAGATGAAATGGCCTAGCATCCAGCCTGAAATATACAACTATCTCATTGAAACAGTGATTTTACAAGAGAGAAGTTAAAGGCCTACAAGTCTTTGGATGCCAACATTGTTGTTCTGTGTGGTCATGTGCAAGAAATAATGTTCCATGGATACCAGATTCAAAACTATGTAGACCTAAAAACCGAGGGACTGCTCTGTCTAGCCAAAGACAAGGAAAAAGACGGAGCTATACAAGAACCATGGGTAATCATCAAGCAAAACAACTGCATTCTGACAGCGAACTGCACCTGTATGGCAGGTTATGTGAACTTAGATATTTAAATTTCATTCTTAGCATTCAGTGGTCCGCAGTTTTTGCTCAAATAAATTGCTGGCAATCAAAAAACGAGTAATGTGTACGATTAGCTTACCTGAACTTACCTGATATAAAACGAGAAGTGCAGAGTCAAGCATTTTTAATTAGGTCCTCACTCCATCAGCTCTAATGTGGTAGTCAAGACGTCTGCGTTGGCATTAAAAGCAGTGTGGTGTACAGTAAAATTTAAGTTTTCTATTTTTGGACTTCGATTTTGGCATCCTACCACACAACATGACATGTTTGCTATTGCAACCGGTCTTTTTTTTGTAACTGGTACAGTATGTGCAGTTGAACCAATATGACGTCATGTGTGATCGTTAGGTTGGTAATTCCCTGATGAGGCTATTGTTTTGTGTGTAACATTTGTATATTTATAACCACCTCTAAGGAATATTGGTGTCGCGAATGACTGGCATTGATATTTTAGGGGTTGCGGGCTAAAAAGTTTGAGAACCCCTGATATACAGTACAACACCAACCCAGACAATATATCACTTTAAACTATTAAAAATGTTAATAAAATCACTTTTTTTTCAATGTTTTAAGGTTAAAAAGTTGTTGAAGAAGGTCCCATAATGCAATTCGAAAACCTAAATACAAAGAAAAAAGTAAAATAAAAACCTGAAACAAAAAATATGGAAAAACTGCTAATTTACTGCTATTTTTTTAAAGTTCATCATAGGACATATTTAGGAAACAATTCATTAAAATGTAAAGCATAAATAAATCAATAAAATGTATAACAGTTATAACATATTTCTCAAACATCAGACTTCAGACTACATAAAAATATTATTTTTCTTCAAACCTAGTGCTTTACAAAAATAGCTTTATTACTGGCTATTTGTCACTACCTACTGTACTGTATGTTGCAGCAGTATTAACAGTCTCATGTTTTGGCTGTGCAGTTGATTTTAGTCTGTTTCTGTCTCTGTCTATTGAAGCAGGTCTTCCGTTTCACAGCAGCGCAGGTGTGTTTATGAACTGGAATAACAAGCAGTGTCTGTGCTTCAGCTGGAGCTTCATGCGGACGCCAGAGGTCTGAGTGCCACCACTGAGCAGAGTTCACAGTCTCAGGTTAGACAATCACTCATTGCTGGAGAATCTTCCTTAATTCTCAAATCTCATTCACACAAGTACAACCCTGCTGAAGGCTCATTGGAGGATATGTCCCCAATGGTTCAACCACAAAATACACTAACTAGCCATTTATTATGTACACCTTACTAGTACCGGGTTGGACCCCTTTTGCCTTCAGAACTGCCTTAATCCTTCGTGGCATAGATTCAACAAGGTACTAGAAATATTCCTCAGAGAATTTGGTCCATATTGACATGATAGCATCACGCAGTTGATGCAGATTTGTCAGCTGCACATACACAATGTGAATCTCCCGTTCCACCACATCCCAAAGGTGCTCAATTGGATTGAGATCTGGTGACTGTGGAGGCTATTTGAGTACAGTAAACTCATAGTCATGTTCAAGAAACCAGTCTGAGATGATTCGCACTTTATGACGTGGCGTGTAATCCTGCTGGAAGTAGCCATCAGAAGATGGGTACACTGTGGTCATAAAGGGATGGACATGGTCAGCAACAATACTCAGGTAGGCTGTGGCATTGACACGATGCTCAATTGGTATTAATGGGTCCAAGAAATAAGTGTACCAAGAAAATATCCCCCACACTATTACACAACCAGCCTGAATCGTTCATACAAGGTAGGATGGATCCATGTTTTCATGTTGTTGACACCAGATTCAGACCAGGCAACGTTTCTCCAATCTTCTATTGTCCAATTTTGGTGAGCCTGTGTGAACTGTAGCCTCAGTTTCTTGTTCTTAGCTGGACAGGAGTGGCACTTCGGTGTGGTTTTCTGCTGCTGTAGCCGATCCACCTCAAGGTTGGACGTGTTGTGTGTTCAGAGATGCCCTTCTGCATGCCCTCGGTTGTAACGAGTGGTTATTTGAGTTACTACACTGCCGCTCACAGGATATTTTCTCTTATTCGGACCATTCTCTGTAAATCCTAGAGATGGTTGTGCATGAAAATCCCAGTAGATCAGCAGTTTCTGAAATACTCAGACCAGCCCGTCTGGCACCAACAACCATGCCATATTCAAAGTCACTTACATCACATTTCTTCCCCATTCTGATGCTCTGGTTCAACTGCAGCAGATCGTCTTGACCATGTCTGCATGCTTAAATGCATTGAGTTGCTGCCATGGGTTTGGCTCATTAGTAGTTTGCGTTAATGAGCAGATGGACAGGTGTACCTAATAAAGTGGCCGGGAGTGTGCGTGTATGAGTGATTCTCTAAAATGTAGCCCTGGGCACATATTCCCAATGAGCCTGTGTTGGAAAAAACCTGCATATACTGGTAAGGTATGTTTTAATTCTGGTTTATGCTGGTCATATGCTAGTTTTGACCATACCTTACCAGCATATGCTGAACATTTTGTTCAGCAGGGAAGGAAATAAAGCCTGTGTGCCATTTCTTTTATACCTTCTTCTCTGTGCTGGTAAATTGGTGGAGCCTCCTGGGTGTGTGATATACAAAGAAGTTTCTGTGTGTCGTGAACAGGACAGACGTCAAGATTGCGTAATGCAGAAATGAGTCACAATAAACTTCTTTTGTGGGGTCTGCTTTGGTCTTTTTTTTTTTGAGCTGGACAGACCGCTGCCTTTTTATTCTGCTGTACAACTTCTTTCATACAAACTAATGATCCGTTAGCTTATTGAAGGGTTTAGTTGACCAAATAATAAAAAATAGGAAAGAAAAGAAACATTCTGTCATATTTAAAATCACCCTTGTATTATTGTCGATTTCTATGACAAGCAATAATAGAAAAGTCAGTTTAGTCAGTTCATTTCAGTATTGCTAAAACTGTGTCGAAGTGTCTTCACACTTTAAGAAATTCTAAATACACTCTCTTATCACAGACATTGTGAACGATTTAAATCCCTGTTGCCTATAGATGCTTCTCTGCTAGTCACAGATCATGGAAAGCGAAACATAAATATCTCACAGGTGGTTAGATTTGTTAATGCATGTAATCATATTCATTTTCAGTTCACATTTTTTTACAGCATTATGATAATATATTAACATAATGGGAGGAAATTTGGTAGTCCAGTGTGAAAATTTAAACCATCATATAGCCAAATAGCCAAAATCGCAGAAGTAAGCACACAACGTCATAAAACGTTAAAATTAGATTAGATTTGGGTCGTCGTTTGGGGACGTCAGGTGACCAAAATTCACAACCCAGGCTCATTCTGAAAACGTACCTCTATATACATTTTTTGGAGAGCGCCAAATACGTCCTAGGAGCGTAATTTTTTTGCAGTTTTTGTGATCCACCAGAGGGCCCGCTGTGTATGCTTTTTTGAAACCCTCAAATTTCTTTCGTGAGGGCCATTTGTGCCTGCTGTTCTCGCGTAAAATCCACTGTAAAGCCGCTGTTGTCTGACTGACTGACTGACTGACTCAACCTCCTCCTTCCCTAAACCCAGCTAATAGGATTTTAAAAAGGGCCGATTGACCCGCCCACCCACTTCTCCAAATCAAAACCGACAGTTTTAAAAAGAAATCCAGAAAATGAAAAGCCCTCGCCTGATTTTTACCACGTTTTCAGATTTTACCACATTCTCACCGTGTTATTTACTTGTATATTTTATTTTTTGGATTCTGTTTTTGTCTTACCTACTTTCTGAAACCGATCTTCACCGGACTCGAACCCCGTTGTCATGGTCAACTCTCTGTGTCTTCAGTCCACCGACGTACATGGTGAGCTAACTTTACAAACCGTAAACAACGGGGAAAGTTGTTCATTTTAAAAATTTAAAAAGAAGTTTA